>NW_022436947.1:35483207-35584995 GCF_009761245.1 Sapajus apella
TGTGTGTGTGTGTGTGTGTGTGTGTGTGTGTGTGTGTGTGTGTGTGTTTGAGAGGGAGTCTTGCTCTGTCGCACAGGCTGGAGTGCAATGGTGCGATCTTGGCTCACTGCAACCTGTGCCCCTGGGTTCAAGCAATTCTCCTGCCTCAGTCTCCATAGTAGCTGGAATTATAGGTGTGCACGAACGTGTCTGGCCGATTTTTGTACTTTTAAGTAGAGACAGGATTTTGCCATATTGGCTAGGCTGATCTTGAACTCCTGGCCTTAAGTGATCTGCTCTCCTTGGCCTCCCAAAGTGCTGGGATTACAGGCGTGAGCCACGGCGCCTGGCCCTCTTAAGAGTTTTTTGAGCTGCGTTTTGGTGTCTGTTTTCCCATATGTTTTTTCGAGACTGGTTTATGAAAGCCAGACTGAACCATTACCGTGTTGACATCTTAAGTGTTAAGACTGGCAGAGTTCTTTCCCCTGCCAGCCTTTATTTGGAAAAATTTCAGATTTTCAGAAAAGTTGCAAGAAAAATCAGGGGTTTCTCTAATGGTACTACATCAATTTTTAAAAATTTTTAATTCTTTTTTTTAAACATTTGATTCACCGTCTTCTACATTTGCCATATTTGCTTTCTTCTTTTACCTTCCTGGTTCTCTATCCATCCGTCCATCCATTTGTCCTCTAACTGGATTCTTTGCTAAGGCATTTGAGAACTTGTGGCCGACATATTAACTTCATTCCTAAATAATTCAACACTTTTTTTAAAGACAGATTCTTGCTCTGTTGCCTAGACCAGAGTTGAGTGGCATGATCATAGCTCACTGTGTCCTCCACCTCCTTGGCTTAATGGATCCCTCTCACCTCGCCCTACAAGTAGCTGGGACTAAAGGGGCGTGCCAGCATGCCTGGGTAATTTTGTATTTTTTTGTGGCGACAGGGTCTCTCTGTATTGCCCAGTCTGATCTCAAACTCTGGGCTCCAGCAATTCTCTTGTGTTGTTGGCTTCCCAAAGTACTAGGATTATACTAGTGAGCCACCATGCTGGCCTAATTATTTTTTTTAATTGAGACATAGCCATTACTCTGTCTCCCAAGCTGGAGTGCCCAGGTGTGATCTCTGCTGACTGCAACTTCTTCCTCCTGTATTCAAGTGATTCTCCTGCCTCAGTCTTCCTGAGTAGCTGGGATTGCAGGTCTGTGCCACTGTGTCTGGCTAATTTATATATATATATATATATATATATATATATATATATTTATTTATTTATTTTAGTAGAGACAGGGTTTCATCCTGTTGGCCAGGCTCGTCTCCAACTCCTGGCCTCAAATGATTTGTCCACTTCGGCCTCTTTAAGTCCTGGAATTACAGGCATGAGCCACCATGCCCGGCCCTTGTGAAATAAAGTTCTTAAACCAACAGAGATGAGCGCTGTCTTCTGTTTTTCTACAGGGTGTGTCTGACCTGGGAAGAAATGCTGAATTGGGTGTCACTTCATTTTCTGTGCCCTTTCCCATCTTATCCTGCTCTTCTGTTCTGTTTCCTAGCATTCTTTTTTTTGAGATGGAACCTTGTTCTGTTGCCCAAGCTGGAGTGCCAATGGCATGATTTGCCCTCCCTGCAACATCCATCTCACAGGTTGAAGCCATTCTCCCACCGCAGCCTCCTGAGTAGCTGAGATTAATGCGCCTACCACGACACTCTGCTAATTTTTGTATTTGTTTCCCAGCATTCTTAGTTTTCCCTACTCTTTCTGTTTCAGAATCTTACCTAGTTCTGTCTCAGTCTGTGAGGCCTTCATTTTCCTACGATACCTACTCTTCTCTTCCTCTCAAAACTACCTTATCCATTCACATTAGTATATGAAATTTTATCTTTCATTTTGTAGATCTATTTGTATTTTAAAAAGGGCTTTCTGGTAAGGTGAGGGAATAAATTAGATGACTAATAGGCAGTGTGACATGGTGAAATATACAAAGATTCAGGCAGTGTAGGAGAAAAAATTTCAGGTAGGTGGTTAAAACTGATCCTGTAAGATCAGTAATATGTAAACTCTTATCTCACATCTGAGACTGTAACTTGCAGTTCCTATTTAATTTACTTATTTAAAAATATTTATTTACATTCTAAGAGATAGAGTTTTCCTATGTTGCTGAGGCTGGTGTTGAACTCCTGGCCTTAGGTGATCCTCCCACATCAACCTCCTGAGTGTTTGAAACCATAGGTAAATGTCACTGCACCTGAGTTTCTATTAAAAAAATTTTTTTTTCTTTTTTGAGATGGAATTTCTTTTTTTTCTTTTTCTCGCTCTGTTGCCCAGGCTGGAATGCAGTGGCGCATCTCTGGTCACTGCAGCCTCTACCTCCTGGGTTCAAGTGATTCTCCTGCCTCAGCCTCCTGAGTAGCTAGGATTACATGTGCCCACCACTACATCTGGCTAATTTTTTGTATTTTTAGTAGAGACGAGGTTTCACTATGTTGGTCAGGCTGGTCTCAAACTCCTGAGTTCAGGTAATCCACCAGTCTCGGCCTCCCAAAGTGCTGGGATTACAGGTGTGAGCCACCGCCCTGGCCTTAAAAAAAAATTTTTTTTTTTCTTTTTGAGATGGAGTCTTGCTCTGTAGCACAGGCTGGAGTGCAGTGGCCCAATCTCAGCTTACTGCAACCTTCGCCTCCCAGGCCCTGGTTTAAGCAAATTTCCTGTCTTAGCTTCCCGAGTAGCTGGAATTATAGGAATGCATCACCATGCCCAGCTAATTTTTGTATTTTTAGTAGAGACAGCATTTCTCCATGTTGGGCACACTAGTCTTGAACTCCTGACCTCGTGATCCGCCCGCCTCGGCTTCCCAAAGTGCTGGGATTACAGGCATGAGCCCAGCCACAAAATGTTTTAAAAAATACATTGGGCTGCATATTGATTTACCCGTCCTCCTGCTCTGCAGCCTACCCTCCTGTCCTGTTCCATTTTGGATGTAGTTGGGGATTTTGATTGTAATAAGCCCAGTGATAGTCATCTGTATGTCTACCCTGGAAGTCTGATAATCTGTATTTCTGGTATCTTCTAGAAGAAAATCCTATAGGCCGGGCACTGAGGCTCATGCCTGTAATCTCAGTACTTTGGGAGGCCAAGGCGGGTGGATCACTTTAGGTCAGGAGTTCGAGACCAGCCTGGGCAACATGTTGAAATTCCGTCTTTACTAAAAATACAAAAATTAGCCTGCTGTAGTGGGCGACACCTGTAGTCTTAGCTACTTAGTAGAAGAATCGCTTGAACCCAGGAGGCAGAAATTGTGGCGAGCCAAGATTGCACCACTGCACTCCAACCTGGGCAACAGAGCAAGACTCTGTCTTGGAAAAGGAAAAAAAAAATAAAAAGGCCGGGCATGGTGGCTCATGCCTGTAATCCCAGTACTTTGGGAGTCCGAGGTGGTTGGATCATAAGGTCAGGAGTTTGAGACCAGCCTGCCCAATATGGTGAGACCCTGTCTCTACTAAAAATTCAAAATTAGCCAGGTATGGTGGTGCACGCCTGTAGTCCCAGCTACTCAGGAGGCTGAGGCAGGAGCATCGCTGGAACCCAGGAAGCAGAGGTTACAGCGAGCCGAAGTCACACCACTGCACTCCAGCCTGGATGACAGGGTGAGACTCTGTCTCAAAAACAACAACAAAAAAACTATAAATTTTACAGTTGTTTAGATCAGCTAATCTGTATTAAGTATCTTGTGTTCTTTCATTCATTCAGCTAGTATTGGGCACCTACTATAAATGGGCTTTGCTAAGCCCTGGAGATGTAGTAATAAACAAGGACTTGTGGGCCTCACCCTTCAGCATCTTGTTATCTGGCTGTGGAGTCAGATGTGTAACAATTAATACATCTCAAAATGTGGTGTAAAGTGGTGGGAGAAATATCAGATGCTAGGGGAAAGCTTTACCTGGACTTGACAGGGAGGAGAGAGGTAAGGATGCTGGCTCGAGGTGCAAAACCAAGAGACTGGCAGTGGTTAGCAAACTTCTTTTGTAAAGGAGCAGGTAATAAATAATTTAGACTTTACCTGCCACATGGCCTCCATTGCAACTGCTTAACTCTGCCATTGTAGTGTGGAAGCAGCCATGGTCAATGGATAAACAAGTGAGCATGACTCTGTTCCAGTCAGACTTCATTTATGGACACAGAACTTTGCATTAAGAATTTTCAGGTGTCGGGCCGGGCGCGGTGGCTCAAGCCTGTAATCCCAGCACTGTGGGAGGCCGAGGTGGGTCACGAGGTCAAGAGATCGAGACCATCCTGGTCAACATGGTGAAACCCCGTCTCTACTAAAAATACAAAAAAAAAAAATTAGCTGGGCATGGTGGCGCGTGCCTGTAATCCCAGCGACTCAGGAGGCTGAGGCAGGAGAATTGCCTGAACCCGGGAGGCGGAGGTTGCGGTGAGCCGAGATCGCGCCATTGCACTCCAGCCTGGGTAACAAGAGCGAAACTCCATTTCAAAAAAAAAGAATTTTCAGGTGTCGCCGGGCGCAGTGGCTCACGCCTGTAATCCTAGCACTTTGGGAGGCCGAGGTGGGTGGATCACCTGAGGTCAGGAGTTCAAGACCAGCCTGGCCACCAGGGTGAAACCCCATCTTAGAAGGAAAAAAAAAAAAAGTTTTCAAGTGTCATGAAATACCCCTTTGAGTTTTTTTTTTTTTTACCCCCAACTGTTAACAAAAAGTGTGAAGGCCATTTTTAGCTCATATGTCCTAACAAACACAGCTGGCATGCTATAACTTGCTGCCTCTTGGAATATACTGCTAAAATGCTCATTATTGGGGGTCTTTTGCTTATACCTTGTTTTGTTTTTTTTTGAGACCGAGTTTTGCTATTGTTGCCCACGCTGGAGTTCAATGGCGTGGTCTTGCTCACTGCAACATTTCGCTTCCTGGGTTCAAGCGATTCTCCTGGCTCAGCCTCCCGAGTAGCTGGGATTACAGGCGCCTGCCACCACGCCTGCCTAATTTTTTATGTTTTTAATAGAGACAGGGTTTCACAGTGTTGGTTAGACTGGTCTTCAACTGACCTCAGGTGATCTACCCACCTTGGCCTCCCAAAGCACTGAGATTACAGGCATGAGCCGCCACACCCAGCCACCTTGAACTCTTTGGAGTGCAGTGGTCCTGTAGTCAGAGCATGCATTACGCTTTTAGTGGGAAAGAAATTTGAAGGTAGGGTTGAAAATCATAGTGTTTCTGTACCTCTAGCTGTTCTTCTGAAGCATTCCAGTAATTCTGGGCATTGAATGGATGTTAGGACTTAGAAGGGTGATTAGTAAGTGGCATACATGCAGAGAGACTTGAATGTCATAATTGATAGTACTTAGAAGGCCAGTCATGATCTTGCCAATTACTCACTGCGTAATGTTGGGCAAATCTATGCACTTTTCTGAGCCTTGTCTGTGAAAAAAGAGAAAGTAAACTTATCATAGCTATTTCTCAGGATTACTATAAGGAATGGAAAAGATAATGTACTTCAAAGCAATATGAAGAAGTTCTTTGTACTGCGGTTTTCTGCAGCTTTGTTTCAAATTTACAAAAGTCATTCTGGCCACTATACGGGGAATGGATTATAGAGTGGCAAGAGTGAAAGCTAGGAGGCTAGAGAGCGTGCTATTGCAATAGTCTAGCTGGTGGGTTGTAACGTGGCTTGGCCAGGTGGTTGTAGTTGAGATGAGGTCAGATTAAGGACTTATTTTGAATGTAGAGCTGACTGGATTTAGTGATAGGGTGTGAGGTAAGAGGAAACTCAAGAATGACTTTAAAAATGTTTTTGTTTTTAAAATTTTTTTGTTGGCTGGGCGCGGTGGCTCACGCCTGTAATCCCAGCACTTTGGGAGGCCGAGGCGGGTGGATCACAAGGTCAAGAGATCTAGACCATCCTGGTCAACAGGGTGAAACCCCGTCTCTACTAAAACTACAAAAAATTAGCTGGGTATGGTGGCGCGTGCCTGTAATCCCAGCTACTCAGGAGGCTGAGGCAGGAGAATTGCCTGAACCCAGGAGGCGGAGGTTGAGGTGAGCCGAAATCGCACCATTGCACTCCAGCCTGGGTAACAAGAGCGAAACTCCGTCTCAAAAAAAAAAAAAAAAAAAAAGAACTAAAATTTTTTTGTTTATTAAAAATTGATTTTATTTTTTATTTTTTATTTTTGTATTTTCCTTTTTTACAAACCCTTGTGTCAAGGGCTGACTTTCCATAGATTGCAGTGAGGGAGCTGCTTTGCTACCTACGAAACTAGAAGGGGGTCATCTATGAATGGTTTGGCGCCAGGGTCCCCATGAACGTGTGTTGTGAGACGAGTGAGGGGGTGGCTGTCTTTCTGGCTGTACCCAGTTTCCCAGGACGAGGGGCTCTCCACACCAGACCTGTGCCCTGTGCACAGTGGGGCAAAGTGTCCCGCTGGTGGGGAACCCACTATCTGAGGCCAGCTGAGGTGGTGCTGCCCTGTTTTTCTACCTGGGCGAGATTCTAACTTAGGGAACTTCAGACGTAGTTCCACAAATTGTAGCTTCACCCTGTTGGCTCCTCAGCCAAGTACATACACCAAGACATTTTTTTGTTGTTTTTGAGAGACAGTCTTTTCTTGTTCTCCAGGCTGGAGTGCAGTGGTGCGATCTAGGCTCACTGCACACTCGACCTCTTAGGCTCAGTTAGATCCCTGCTTCAGGATCTAACTTTTTGTAGAGAAGAGGTCTCACTACGTTGTCCAGGCTTGTTTTGAACTCCTGGGCTCCAGCAGTCGTCCTGCCTCAGCCTCCTAAAGTGCTGGGATTACAAGTCTTGAGTCACTATATCCAGTTGATCATTTTCTTCTTTTTTTTTTTTTAAAGGCTTGAGAGACTAGGGGAAAATGATGCCATTAAATAATGGAATTCATTTTTTAAAAAGTAGCGTTTGTCAAAAGACTTGATTTCTAGTCTTAGTTCCTTAGTATGGTGGCATGTGAACTTGACATTTCTGCCTCTTGTTGCTTCATGTGAACTGTATGGCATTTACAGGGGGATCAACAGTCTTCCTTAGTCATATATACCAGCTCTTGATTTCATGAAGGCATGTAATAATCTTGTTAAAGAGCTGGAGAAATGTGTTTTGTGTAATTGTATGCCACGGTTGTGGGTTTTTTTTTTTTTTTTTTTTTTTATGGGGTCTTTCTCCATTGCCGAGGCTGGAGTGCAGTGGGATGACCTCAGCTCACTGCATCCTCTGCCTGCCAGGTTTAAGTAATTATTCTGCCTCAGCCTCCTGAGTAGCTGGGACTACAGGCGGGTGCCACCATTCCCGGGTAAGGTTTTACATTTTTAGTAGAGACTGGGTTTCATGGCGCTGGCCAAGCTGATGTTGAACTGCTGACCTTGTGATCTGCCTGCCTTTGCCACCCAAAGTACTGGGATTATAGGCGTGAGCCACTCCGCCTGGCCATGCCTAGGTATTTTAACACCCCTTCTCCAAAAACATAGCCACTAGTTTCAAAGGCACTCTTCAGTGGTGAGGTGAAATACTTGCTTTGATTCCGTTTTGTTAAATGTTCTCTTCATTGACTTGTGTGAAGACTTAGATCATTTGATTATTAGTATGTGTAAGGATGTTGACTACTGCCTTTTCAGGGGAGAGTGTGGTTGGGATTTATAAAAGCTTGCATGAATGAAACTGATGCTTAAGTGATTGTTAAGAATAAATGGCTCCAGTTGACTTCCTAATATACCTTCTGCAATGGACTTGGTGGATTTTACAATAGGAAGAATAGAACTATTGAATATTAATGGCAACAGATTTTTTTTTTTTTTTTTTTTTTTGAGACAGAGTCTCCCTCTGTCATGCAGTCTGGAGTGCAGTGGTGCGATCTCTGCTCACTGCAACCTCCACCTCCCAGGCTCAAGCGATTCTCTTGCCTCAGTCCCCAGAGAAGCTGGGATTACAGGTGTACACCACCACATCTGGCTAATTTTTGTATTTTTAGTAGAGACAGGGTTTTGCCGTGTTGGCCAGGCTGGTCTGGAACTCCTGACCTCAGGTATTCCACCCGCCTGGCCTCCCACAGTGCTAGGATGGTAGCATTTATTGACAGTGCCAAGCATAGTGCCTCATGGACACACTCACTAAAGCAGTAACATTCCTCAGCATTCTATGGGCCTGCCAACCTTATTTATTTGTATTGCACATTTATTAGCTAGATTTTCTGTTAAGAATAGTCTGGCCAAAGTGCTTTTAAGGAAAGATAGTTTGAATCTTTCCAAAAATTTATTTCTCCTGAGCAATCCAACTCCGTTTCTACTACGAGCACTTGAGTTGGTCTTTCATATCTTGGAAAAAAGCCTCCTTAGCTGAAGTTTTTCACCCAGTTGGCTTGGGTTCACTCAGGAAAGATATGAGTGTCATGTCCACAAATTATTCCTGTAGTGTTGAATATGTAGTCCCTTATCTTTTTGGAAATTAATGTATTATTGCCACTTTGTCCTTAGAATATTCACTCTAAAAGGCAAGGAACACTATTTCTTTGTGTTCCGTGTTAGTATGTAGCATCTGGTACACTTTGGTGCTGAGTAAAGTATGTAGTAAGTAACTGAGAAGAAAGGCTTTTTTGTTCTTAACATTCTGAACAGTGCCAGTATTATAACTTTATTTAAATTAAGAGTCAGCCCTTGCAAAAGTAATAGACTGCCTACAGTGTCTCAAACATGGAATATGGGTAGGTGTTTTTAGAAAGATGCTATATGGTTCTCTTGTAGTTAGAAGTTTGAAATTTAGGAGGAAGTCATATGTTGCCTGCTATTTTCTAACATTGGTGAAGGTAATGCAGACTTGAATATTTGCCACTGCTTGGGTTTGCAGAAGGCTTAACTTTGTCTTTGAATTTTGTTAAGGAAGTTTTAGTGTATACTTTTCTGTAGCATAAAATTTCAATGTTTATGTAAATGTATATTCTTGCTGTTTTTTTTTTTTTTTTTTTTTTTTGGAGACGGAGTTTCACTCTTGTTACCCAGGCTGGAGTGCAATGGTGCGATCTCGGCTCACCGCAGCCTCTGCCTCCTGGGTTCAGGCAATTCTCCTGCCTCAGCCTCCTGAGTAGCTGGGATTACAGGCACGTGCCACCATGCCCAGCTAATGTTCTGTATTTTTAGTAGAGACAGGGTTTCACCATGTTGACCAGGATGGTCTTGATCTCTTGACCTCTTGATCCACCCGCCTCGGCCTCCCAAAGTGCTGGGATTACAGGCTTGAGCCACCGCGCCCGGCTTTTTTATAGGACTTCGTTTTTGAGATGGAGTCTGATTCTTTCGCCCAGGCTGGAGTGCAGTGGCGCCATCTTGGCTCACTTCAGCGTCCACCTCCCAAGTTCATGTGCCTCAGCCACCTGAGTAGCTGGTACCACAGGTGTGCACCACCATGCCCAGCTGAATTTTGTATTTTTAGTAAAGACAGGATTTCGCTTGTTGGCCAGGCTGTTCTCCTGGCCCGGCCACTTGGCCTGGCCTCAAGTGATCCACCCACCTTGGTTTCCCAAAGTACTGGGATTACAAGCATGAGCCACCATGTTGGGCTGGACGTTTTTGACCCTGTGCTGCTTCTCCAGCTGCACCCAGGCTGTGAGTCAGGGAGGCTTTTGGGTTTTAGCGGGGACCATTGAGCTGTGGAGACCATTCCTTGGCTGAAGTGGAGATGTATAGACTAGCTAATAAGACATCTGTGCAAACTTTTATTTTTTTTAAATTGAGGTTATATTCACATAAGATGAAATTAACCATCTTACAAGTGAACAGTTCAGTGGCATTTAGTATGTTTGCAATGCTGTGTAGCCACCACTTCTGTCTAGTTCCAAGATGTGCGATCACCCCAATAAGAAACTGTACCCATAGCCGGGCGCGGTGGCTGACGCCTGTAATCCCAGCACTTTGGGAGGCTGAGGTGGGCGGATCACCTGAGGTCAGGAGTTCAAGACCAGTCTGGCCATCATGGTGAAACCCCATCTTTAAAAAAAAAAAAAAAAAAAAGAAACTGTACCCACTCAGCAGCTATTCCCCATTTCCCCCTGCCCCTACTCCTAGGAGCCAGTATCCATTTTGTCTCTGTTGATTTACTTATTCTAAATATTTCATGTAAGTGCAATCACATAACACATGACCTTTTGTGTCTGGCTTCTTTGACTTAGCATGATGTTTCTGAGGTTCATCCATGTTGCAGCACGTATCAACATTCAGGTCTCACTATGTTGTCCATTCTGATGTGCTGTGGCTTGATCTTGGCACACTGCAGCCCCCGCCTCCTGGGTTCACACAGTTCTCCTGCTTCAGCCTCCTGAGTAGCTAGGACCCCAGGTGCACGCCCCCACACTTGGCTTATTTTTGCATTTTTAGTAGAGATGAGTTTTCACCGTGTTGGCCAGGGTGGTCTCCATCTCCTGACTTCCAAGTGATCTGTCCACCTCAGCTTCCCAGAGAGCTGGGATTACAGCTGTGAGCCACTGTGCATGGCTCAACATTCCATTCCTTTATATAGCTATATAATATTTCATTGTATACATGCACCAGGATTTGTTTATCCATTAATCTGTTGGATAATTTTCACTTTTTGGCTATTGTGGATAATGCTGTTGTGAACATGGGTGTACATATTATTTGAGGTACTAGTTTTCACTTCTTTTGGGTTTCTACTCATGAGTGGAATTGCTGGGTTGTATGATAATTCTGTGTTTAACTTTTTGAGAAATCACCAAACAGTCTTCCATAGCAAAGATACCATTTTATATTCCCACCAGCAGTGTACAAGGATTCTAATTTCTCCACGTGTTTTTTAGTACTTGTTAGTTGTTGTTGTTTTTAACTTTTAATCATTAGCCATCCTTGTGGGTGGGAAGTTGTGCCCCATTTTTGTTTGCATTCTCCTTACGAATAACGATGTTGAACATCTAAAGTCTTTTGCTCATTTTAAAATCAGGTGGTTTATGTTTGTTGTTGCGTGTGTTATTATATATTCTAGGTACTAGACCCCATCAGATTTGTTAACATTTTCTTCCATTCTGCGGATTGTCTTATCATTTTCCTGATAATGTCATTTGATGCAGAAAAGTTTTTAATTTTGATGAAGTTCTGTTTACAGTTTTTTCTTTTGTTGCATGTGCTTTTTTGGTGTTATATCTAAGAATCTGTTGCTATGCCCAAGGTCCTGAAGATTTACCTGTATGTTACCTTGTAAGAGTTTTATGGTTATGTGTATGTTGTTTGTCCAGTTTAATTTTATTTTTATAAGGTATGAGCGGGGAGGGGTTCAGCCTCATTTTTTTTGCTTGTGGATACCCAGTTGTCTTAGCACCATTTGTTGAAGAGACTGTTCTTTCCCCATTGAATGGTCTTGGTGTACAGACTGTTACTGCTGTGCATGTGTTTATCTGTGTATCTGGAATTCACTTTTAAGAACGATATGTGGGGCCAGGTGCAGTGACTTACACCTGTAATCCTAGCATTTTGGGAGGCTGAAGTGGGAAGATCACTTGGGGTCAGGAGTTTGAGATGAGCCTGTACAGCATAGCAAGACCTTGTTTGTGCAAAAACAGTTTAAAAACCCCGAGTGTGGTAGTACCTGCCTGTCGTCCCATCTACTTGGGAGGCTGAAGCAGAGGGGTTGAGTGGGCCTGGAAGTTAAAGGCAGCGGTGAGCTATGATCACACCACCAATCCAGCCTGGGCAGCAGAGTAAGACCTTGTCTCATCAACCCATTATATCCTGCTCATGGTCATTGACAAGGTCTAAGTTTTCACAAAAATAATTTGCAACCTTTGGCATAAATGGATTTAAAAAAGGAAAAAGCTGTATATGAAGGTATTTGGCCACAGTTTGGGTTTTTGGTGGTAGATAGGGTTTTATCACTTGAATGCAAAATTAGTTTTATAACTCTAACTTTTAAACTAAATGGCTAAAGTATTACTGATTTTATTTTTATTTTTTTTTGTCCTCTTGGAAGATGCATTTAGTTTGCCTCTTGATTTTGAGTACTGTGGAAATGGGCTTACTGGTTGCTGTTTTAACTGATTCTCAAGGTAATTATTGATGTGTTTTAAAATGAAAAACACTGAAGGAATTTTATGGATAAGTTTTGTTTATATTTTGCTTCACATAAATTGTGTCCCTTTTGAAGATGTTGCTCCTCTTTTCCCCTTGCAGATGATTAAGCAGGTAAAACTTTTATGTTAGAGGAATTAAGATGAGAGGTGCTTATCAAAATATGAATCTTCCAAGGTTTATTCTTGTTCCTTGTTAGGGATATGCATGGGTGTTTGTGTGATTGTGAGAAACAATGTGTGTATGTGTTGCTCATTTTTAAAGATATAGATGTTGCTTTATTATTTACCTTAAATATATAGCAAAATCAACCTATAGGCAATGCAAGCAAAGAGAAAATATAACTGAAGATTTAATAAACTGGATTGGTGGAAAGACCATTTTATTATTTGGAATGTTAAACGAAAAACTTGCGCTATATTAAATTTAAAGGAGTTTAATTGAGCAGTGAACAACAGGTTAATCGGTCATCCCCAAGAATCACGGGAGATTCAGGGACTGCAGTGTAGCCATATGGCGGAAGAAGATTTATATACAAAAAAAGGGAAATGATGTCCAGAACTCGGAAGTGAGGTACAGAAACAGCCAGGTTGGTTACAGGTCAGCATTTGCCTTAGCTGAACACAGTTTGAACATTCAGTAGTGTATGAATGGTTAAAGTACGGCTGCTGGGATTGGCCAAAACTCAGCTGTTGTTACAGACCCATACGCCTAGTTAGGTTTTCCATCTTGTCTACCCTGTTAGGTTACAGTTTGTCCACCAGGACTTAGAGAAGTAAGGAGTCCTTCTCAGGCTATATTTAATTTGCTTTAACAGGAAAAATAACTAGAAAAACATTTTTTAAAGGGGCTTATATCCCCCGCTCACCACCACCACCCACCACCAGCCAAGTTCATTAAATTTAGGAGTGGATGTTGAAACTAAAAACTAAAAATTGTTAATCACCAATATGGTCGTTCCCTCCCTGCCTTCCTCCCTCCCTTCACCTTCCCTTCCCTTCCCCCTCTTCCCTTTCCACCTCTCTCTCCCCTTCCTCTTCCCTTTTCCTTTCCCCTCCCTTCTCCCCCCTTCCCCTCCCCCTCCCCCTCCCCTTTCTCTCCTTGTTGGTCAGGCTGGTCTTCAAAGTCTGGACCTCAAGTGTATCTGCCTTCCATGGCCTCCCAAAGTGCTGAGATTATAGGCATGGTTCATGCCCGGCCTGTAAGTTTCTTAAAAGCTTTCAAGAATGTGTTTCTTAAAAGCTTTCAAGAACATAGAAGAAACAAAGAGGAAGGTAATTTTTAGCTTTAATAATGTTAGTAAAAATTCACAAAACCATAAATAAATGGAGGGCTGTATACTCAAACCCTTCTGTTATAAACGAACATGTAGTAGTACATTATTCCATTTTGATTATAACTGAGGCTATATTAAAAAGGATATTTGGAGTGATGAAAAATTGTGATTCCTTGATTAGCATGTGTAGAATTTAAAAATAGTGTGTTACACTTTCACAGAAATTAGATATGTACAGGATGATACTGTGAACATGTGTTTTTCTTAGCTGTGATTTCCAAATTAATTTTTAAATATTGAGTGAATTAAACAATTTTAAAACATGCAGCAGATTTAATTTTCACCCTTTTGGATTTGTTTTTATTTTAGTTGAGATGTAACTCTTGTTTTACTTGAAAATATTGCTTGGGTTTTGTTTTAAAACATGAATTTTACCCCTTCATGTAAATTATGTCTTATAGGTTGACTTGTCATTATTTGATTTGTAACTTTTGTATTCTTAGGAATACAGTGGTTAAAAACTGGATATGTAAAATACTGATACCTCACTGCTCTCTAGTACCAGGATTTTACACCAGTGTCTAGTGGAATAGACCAAAGGTCAAAGTCCTTGGACTCAGAAGTTGCATGAATTCTGCAGTGTGTAAAAGTTTTCTGGAGAATTGGTGCCTTACTCGTATTCTCAAAGGGGATGGTGAGAAGTGTGTTTCAAAAAAGTTAATTAAGCTAGAATATTGACAGTTGGAGAGTAAACAGAAAGTAGGGATAGTGAAGTTATTTGCCCTTAAGTGGGATAAAATGAGTACGGAATGACATTTCTGTTTATCCAGATATCCTGTATTAAGGAATTTGGTAATGGTATGAACACTGATTCTTAAACATTTTGCTGTTAGGACAGACACTAAAAATTATTTAGGGGCCCAAAGACCCTTTTAATGTAATTTATATCAATTGATACTTGCTTTATTACAAATTAAAAACATGTAATTATCAATTCACTTAAAATAAATTTATTGTATGTTAACAAATAGCATATTTTTAGGCTGGGTGCGGTGACTTATGTCTGTCATCCCAGAACTTTGCTAGGCTGAGGGGAGTAGATTACCTGAGGTCAGGAGTTCGAGACCAGCCTGGCCAACATGGTGAAACCCCGTCTCTACTAAAAATACAAAAATGAGCTGGGCAGTGTGGCATGCACCTGTAATCCCAGCTACCTGAGTCTGAGGTAGGAGAATCGCTTGAACCCAGGAGGTGGAGGTTACAATGAGCGGAGACCATGCCTGGGTTAATGGAGTGAGACTCCATATCAAAAAATTAAACAAAACAAAACTAAAACTAATTGGCATATCTTAAAATAAAAAGGTATGCTTTTGGCTTAGTGGGGTGGCTCATGCCTGTAATTCCAGCACTTTATGAGGCTGAGGCGGGTGGACTGCTTGACCTCAGGAGTTCGAGACTAGCCTGGGCAACATGGTGAAACCCTGTCTCTACTAAAAAAATACAAAAATTAGCTGAGAATGTGGTGCACACCTGTAGACCCAGCTACTTGTGAGGCTGAGGTGGCAGGATCACCTGAGCCTGGGAGGTTGAGGCTGCAGTGATTGTACTCCAGCCCGGGTGACGAGATCCTGCCTGAACAACAACAAAAAGGTGTACTTTTTAAAACTAATGAGAAGAATGGCATTGTTGTATGTTTTTGCAAATCTCTTTAATGTCTGGCTTAATTGAAGCCAGATTCTTATATATGTTTCTGCTTTCAGTCTGTTGTGATAGTTATTTTTGTTGAAATATATGAAGAAAATATTGAAACCCATCCTGGGTTCTTGTATGCTTTCTGTATGCTTTCTTTAAAGCAACAGGCTCATTTTATACATTTTTGAGAAAACTGTGAGGTACCCAAATTTGAATATGCAAGGTTTGTCTGTTAATAAACTGAAAACAGCATTCTCTGTAAAAAACAAATAAAATGGTTATACAAGTGTTTTTCCTGGAGACATGCATTGTACTTTGGTTTGTGGCAGGAATGTTTCCCATTTTAGCACATAGAATATGAAAAAGATTCAACTCAACACTGAGATTTAATAAAAATTATTATTTTTTAATTGTTTCATCAAGAATACCCTTATGTGAACCTGGCAACTTTTAAGTTTCAAACTGAAACTTAAATGCAGGGACTCTGGTACAGCTTGGGGCTACCTCATTGATTTGTGCTAAGATGCCAGCACCTTATTCCGTCATTCCTTTTACATCGTCAGTGCAAATGTTGACACAGAAAGAGGCAAATAATGTCTTGAATCATTAGGAAATAGGTTTGATCTTGGGGATTTCTGAAGGTTTGTGAACCAGAGTTAGAAAACTGCTTAGATGAATGTTACCACTTGGAGTTGCTTCTGCAGCTCTTCCTCCCCTCAGGAAAAAAAGAGAATCAAATGAGCCTCTGATTTTTCAGGTATAAAGTGGAGGGATAGGGAAGAAATGTATATGACATTACTATTATTCATTCTCATTTAAGCCTCCTAACTTCCTGTACACTAGATATTGCTGTCCCCTTTTTGCAAATGAGATAAAGAGGTCTTGAGGGTTAGAATAGCTTGCCTAAAGTCATAGAACCTAGTAAGTATGGCCAGTGGGCTGGAACTAGACTCTGGGTTCAAAGTGTGCTCTTTCCTAGGCCACATTTGCCTCTAAATGGATGTAACTGACTCTAGAGTGAGAAGACGCTAATCCAAAGGTCAGAGTAACTTTGTCTATCTTTCTATCTCTTGTGTCCTTGCCTTAGTTTTTTCCTTATCTTTAGCCTTACCATTAACCTTTTAAAATGCGAACAGTAGGAATTCCTGATTAGAAAGATAGATGGTTGTGGAAATAGCAGATAAAGCTACAGATGAGGCGTAGTGGCTCATGCCTGTAATCCAAGCACTTTGGAGGCCAAGGTGGGTGGATCACCTGAGGTCGGGAGTTCAAGACCAGCCTGACCAACATGGTGAAATCCCCTCTTTAAAAAAAAAAAAAAAAAAAAAGATACAGATGAGATCTTTGATCTAATTTGTAAAATTAAAATAAAGTCATGGAAAAAATATTGTCAGAGCTAAAAGTTAAGAATGTAGTTTATCTGGTGGGCTCCCTGGTTTTTAGAATTTGTTAGTACTACGTAGTTTGCTGTTCAAGTGCTTACTTAGCTTGGAGGGAAAGTAGTATAAGTAAGTAGATACCAGGCTTTATAAGCGGCCTTGAGAGTGTCTTGATTGAGTAGTGAATATACTACCAAAGCTAATGCTACTTCCTAGGCCTTAATGCACAGTAATTTAGAGGTATTTTCTTCAAGTTAAAAGGCATAGTTTTAAGATTACCTAAAGATGACTGGACGTGGTGGCTCTCCTCTGTAATCTCAGCACTTTGGGAGGCTGAGATGGGTGGATCACCTGAGGTTAGGAGTTCGAGACTGGCCTGGCCAACTTGGTGAAACCCCGTCTCTGCTAAAAATACAAATATTAGCTGTGTGTTGTGGCAGGTGCCTGTAATCCCAGCTACTTGGGAGGCTGAGGCAGGAGAATCGCTTGAACCCAGGTGGTGGAATGTTGCAGTGAGCTAAGATTGTACCACTGCACTCCAGCCTAGGCAACAAGAGCAAAACTCTGTCTCAAGGAGGAAAAAAAAAAAGATTACCTAAAGATGTATTTTTTTGTACACCTTTTTGTTGTCTATGAAAAGACTGGGAGTTTCATGACGCCAAACAGGAAGTAATTACAGAAAATTTTTAGTGACCAACACCTATGCTTTGAAAGAGAGATAGGAGGGAAGCAATCATAGAATCTCGGAATTAACAAAAATTTATTATGCATTGTATTAGAATCATGTCAAATACAACTTACCCAAATTTTTTGTTGTTGTTGTTGTTTTTTGAGACAGAGTCTCACTTTGTCGCTAGGTGCCACGCTGGAGTGCAGTGGCGCAATCTCAGCTCACCGCAATCTCTGCCTCCTGGGTTCAAGCAATTCTCCTGCCTCAGTCTCCCGAGTAACTGGGACTACAGGCGTGCACCACCACGCCCAGCTAATTTTGGTATTTTTTAGTAGAGATGGGGTTTCACCATGTTGGTCAGGATAGTCTCGATCTCTTGACCTCATGATCCACCCACCTTGGCCTCCCAAAGTGCTGGGATTACAGGCGTGAGCCACCGCGCCCGGCAACTTATCCAGATTTTTATTATTTGTTCACTGTGAATATTTGTTCATTGTGAATATATATCTGGATGTGCCAAAGGAATGAGAATACAGGTGTGTAATATTTAGCATGATATTATGTTACAAGTGACTTTAGGGATTAGTCGAGTTGTTTTAAAACAGTGGAACCTTTTCTTTAATTGAAATTGTATCCAGGAGTCCAATATTTAAAGCATAAAAGCCAAGTGATTGAAGGGTTGAAATCAGTGTCATGGGCCCAGAATTCTCATGCTTGCCTGGCAAGTTCTGTTTAGGTCACTGCAGCAAGTCCTTGGCTAGTATCAATACACAGTGTTAGTGTGTATTAGTGTTCAGTTTGTGCCAGGTCCTGTACTAAAGCACTTTACATTTATGATTTCATAGTTAGAAAAACCACTCATCTAGTTCATCTTCTGAATTTTTTTCTGTTAAGAAACAGGTGCAGAGAGCTTAAGTGAATTGCCCAAGATCTGAAACTAGTTTTTAGTAGAGTTAATCGTGGCACTCAGTTTAGCTAGTGGCATGCTTGTGGTGTTTTATTTTTCCAGTTACTAAATTAATGCAGGTTTTTTGCAGTAAAATAAAAATTTACAGAAGAGTATAAAATGGAAAGAAGTATTTTCACTGTCTAGGGCTTTGATAATATTTTTGTGTGACTCCTTCTAGTTTCCTTTGTGAGTTTTTTATTTTTTATAAATAGAGGTGGGATCCCCTTATGGTGTGCAGGCTGGTCTTGAACTCCTGGCCTAAGTGATCTTCCTGCCTCAGTCTCCCAGAGTGCTGGGATTATAGGCAAGACCCCCACTGCACCCAGCTCATACATTGTTTCTTTATTAGGAAATTGACATACCCACCATATCATTTTATTGTGAGCTTTTAAATGCTTACCAGTATATTCTAAGCATATTTCCTTTTCCCCTACATGTTTGTGAGAATTATGAAATTTCTGAGCAATTTATTTAATCAGTTTCTCATTAACGGGTATTTATGTTTATAGGTTTTTCTTTTGTTAGATGTAATGTTGTGATGTACGCCTATAAGCATACATTTTCTAGAACATAATCTACTAGATTTCAAATTATTATGTCAGCAGGCATTTTAAAAATATGTTTTGGGCCGGGTGCTAATGCCTGTAATTTCAGCACTTTGGGAGGCTGAGGTGGGAGGATTGCCTGAGGTCAGGAGTTTGAGGTCAGCCTGACTGGCCAACATGGTGAAAGTTCTGTCTACTAAAAATACAAAAACTCGCTGGGAGTGATGGTGTACGTCTGTAGCCCCCAGCTACTTAGGAGGTTGAGGCAGGAGAACTGCCTGAACCCAGGAGGCAGAGGTTAGAGTGAGCTGAAATTGTGCCACTGCACCCCAGCCTGGGCGACAGAGTGAGACTCCATCTTGAAAAAATAAAAAATATGTTTTGAAACATGTTGACAAAATGAACTTTGGGAAGGCTTTGCCGTTTTATTTTTTGAGATAAAGGAATTTTTATTTATTTATAAGTAAATTTTTCGAGAATCTCAAGTGATTCTCACGCCTTAGCCTCCCAAGTAGCTTGGATTACAGGCATGTGCTACCACATTTTTGATTGTTTTTGTGGTAACTTGAAACAGTTTCTTCTTTATCTTCACTGTGTCTCCATTTGTCTTCAGAGCATTTTTTTTTAGGGGGTGGGGGTTTGTTGGGGTTTTTCTGCCTCCGTTTTTCTAGAATCAGAGCTCATTAAACTTGTTAATAACAGGAGCAACTCTTGAGCACAGGTAGTGCTAGAAAGAGTCAACAGGCAGATGCTGTACCTGCGTTGTATTGTGTTAGGGCACAAGTGCGAGTGTACCTGCATACCCTGGTTGGCAACATAGAAATAGCAGGCTGGATAGAAAAGGAAAATTGACAGCAGAATGTAAAAACAGTGGGCAGTGAGTTATGTCTGTGGCTGCAGAAGCGACAAAATAGAGCAGCTGGCAGTCTGGAAGGGTAGGGTCCCAGGGTCCGTGAGAGACAAGAGTAAGTGTATGGGTATGCTCAGCTCCAGGGGGCACCAAGGCAAGTGCGCAGCAGGGATATTGATATTCCAGCTTTCCTGTTGCTGTCTCCTCTGGGAAAGGCAAACAAACAGAAAGGGAGTAACAAAAATTGTGTTTAATTAAAAAAGAAAACTGATATCTGCATGTGATTTCAAAGATTGAATATGGGAACACAGCATTTGACAAGTGGTTTTGGTTTTGTTGTTTTCTGTGTTGTTAGTCAGCTTGGGCTGCTATAACAAAATACGGTAGACCATATTCTGTTATTTCCTGCTTCTGCTTAAAGTTCTGGAGGCTGGAAGTCTGAGATCAGGGCGCCAGCCATGGTGAAAGCCAGGGTAGGGATGTTGTTGTCATTAGTGGTGGATATCCCTCTTTTCCTCTTCTTATAAACCACAGTTTTGTTGTATTAGGGGCCCACACTCCTGACTTAATTCCATTCTCCAGATTCAGTCACAGTGGGGGTTCGGGTTTGAACATGGGAATTTTGGGGAGAGCTCATTCCATAGTGTAGGGCATTGCAGCTCCAAAAGAGCAGCTGCTCTTTTTTTTATTTTTTGAGGTAGGGCCTTGCTCTGATGCCCAGGCTGGAGTGCAGTAGTGTAATCACAGCTCATCGCCTCTATCCCTGGGGCTCAGGTGGCCCTCCAACCTCAGCCTCCTGAATAGCTGGGACTACAGGTTCATGCCCGGCTAATTAAAAAAAATTTTTTTTTGTGCAGATGGGGTTTTACCGTGTTGTTCCCAGGCTGATCTGGAACTCCTGAGCTCATGTGATCCACCAGCCTTAGCCTTTCAAAGTGCTGGGATTACAGGTGTGATTCACCTCGCCCAGCCACTTTAAAAAAATTATTTTTATGGAAATATAATTCACATGGCATAGAATTTAACTCATTTAAAACCTATAATTTAGTGTTTTTTAGTGTATCACATAGTGTGCGACCAATATCATTATCTTAATTCCAGAACATTTTCATCATTCTATAAAGAAACTCCATATTCATTAGCAGTTATTCCTTTCTTCCTTTGCACCAGTAATCTGACAGATGCTGGCCCAAATGAAGTACGAAAAAAACAGAATAAATGTGCCTATTCTGGAAATTTAACATATTTAATGACCTTTTGTGTCTGACTTTCTTTACATAGTATGATGTTTTCAAGGTTTATCTACTTTTTTTTTTTTTTTTTTGGGGACATGAGTTTCAGGGTCGTTGCCCAAGCTGGAGTGCAGTGGCGTGATCTTGGCTCACCACAACCTCCATCTCCTGGTTTCAAGTGATTCTCCTGGCTCAGCCTCCCGAGAGGCTGGGACTACAGGCGCGTGCCATCATACCTGTCTAATTTTTGTATTTTTAGTAGAGGCGGGGTTTCACTATGTTGGCCAGGCTGGTCTTGAACTCCTGACCTCTTGATCCGCCCGCCTCAGCCTCCCAGAGTGCTGGGATTACAGGCATGAGCCCCCACCACCATGTCTGGCCAAGGTTCATGTACTTTGAAGCATGTATCAGTACTGCATCTTTAAATTATTTATTTATTTAAATTTTATTTTTTATTTTTATTTATTTATTTTTGTCCTCAAGTTACATCCATGTTGTAGCATTTGTCAAACTTCATTAGCTTTTATGACTGAATGATATTACATTGTATATATGTAGCACAATTAGTTTACTTACCCATTGATGACATTTGGATTGCTGCTTCCTTTTAGTTATGAATAGAACTGTACTAACTTTGCTGCACAAAGGTTTGAATTCTTGTTTTTTTTCTTTTGAGTATAAACCTGGGAATGTAATAGCTGGGTCATAGATTAATTTCTGTGTGTTGGTGTTTGAGGAACCACCAAACTTTTTCACGGTGTCTGAGTTATTTTACATAATCACCAGCAATGTACAAGGCTTCTAGTTTCTCTACCTTCTTGCCTACACTTATTGTTTGTATTTCTGTTATTTACATACTCTTGTTTGTAGCTGTCCTGATGGGTATGAGGTGGTAGTTCATGGTTTTTATTTGCATTCTTCTAATCTGGTGACGTTAAGCATGTTTTTCCTGTGTTTTTGGCCATTTTTACATCTTTAGTGAAATGACTGTTGAAATCCTTTGTTGGCCACATGCACTGGGTCACTTCTGTAATTCCAGCACTTTGGGAGGCCATGGCGGCCAGATCACCTGAAGTGAGGAGTTCAAGATCAACCCAGCCAACATAGGGAAACCCTCTCTTTACTAAAATACAAAAAATTAGCTGGGCATGGCGACAGGTTCCTGTAATCCCAGCTGCTCAGAAGGCTGAGACAGGAGAATTGTTTAGACCCAGGATGTGGAAGTTGCAGTGAGTTCCGATCGTACCATCACATTCCAGTCTGGGCGACAAGAGTGAAACTGCATCTCAGAAAACAAGCAAAAAGATCCTTTGCTTGTTATTTAATTGGGTTTTGTTGGTGGTGGTGGTGGTGAGTCGTAAGAGTTCTTTATATACCCTTGACCCTTATCAGATAAATGATGTGCAGATACATACCTTTTTTCATTCTATAGGTTGTCTTTTCACTTTCTTGGTAATGTCCTTTGATGCCCAAAACAGCCCTTCACTTTTATTACAGTTTTTAGTCAACTAAGGCAGTTAAGGAGGGTTGTACTTATGTGTACAACTGAGCCCCTCCTAGATTGTGGGTTGTCTGATGGGAAGGGTGTAAAAAGGCTGAAGCAATTGACTTTAATTTTGTGTATTTGTGGAAGAGTGGATTTGACTTTTGAAAGTGAGACATAACTTAGCTTTTTAACCCTTTGTTACATTCCACAAAAGCTTCAAGGAGGCTTATGATAGATGTGCCAAAAATTAGGATCAAAGGAAAAATAAGTAGAATAAAGCTTGGGGAAAAGAATGTCATTGGAGAGTTCTAGATAGAAAAGAAATGTATAGCAGTAGTGTAGGATTAGGGGGTCATCCAAAATTTTCTTCTTTATATGTGACTGACTGACTGAATGACTTATTTATTTATTTTGAGACAAGATCTCACTTTGTCACCCAGGCCGAAGTGCAGTCGTGTGATTTCGGCTCACTGCAACCTCTGCCTCCTGGGCTCAAACAGTCTTCTCTCCTTAGTATCTCAAGTTTCTGGGACTGCAGGAGTGTGCCACCACGTCCTGCTAATTTTTTGTATTTTTGGTATACATGGAGTTTTGCCATGTTGCCCTGGCTGGTCTTGAATTCCTGAGCTCAGATGATCTACCCACCTCAGCCTTTCAAAAGTGCTGGGATTACAGGTGTGAGCCACCAAGCCCAGCCTATTTTTTCATACTTGTTACATTTAATATTTCTTTAGTAAAGAGACAATTTTACTATAATTCTGAATGCATTTGCCAGCCTTGCTACGTTCTCTGCACTGATGTATGATTCATTATCATGGTTTTATCTGCTGTGGTTTTACCTGTGTTTGTCTTTAGTCTCTCCCTGTTCCCTGAGCTTCAGTTGCTTCAGCTGTTCCCCTTCCCAATACATCGTGGAGTCTTAGACTCAGCAGCCTACCTCCCAGGCTCATCTCCCTAGCATTACACCTTTGTGTTCCATGTTTTCCCTACTGCAGCATGGCCCCTCTGTGTCTTCCTGTCTGTTTGTCTCAGACCTGCTAGGACTCTCATATCAGATTTCACCCCCAGAGGGAAGATTTCCCTGACTCCTTACTCCCCCATGCATGAGGAGTTCCTTTGCCTACCTCTGTCACTGTGCAGACCACAGTGCTTACGGCAGTATGTCCATGTGATTTTTTTTTTTTTCTGTCTTCTACTGACTTTTGAGTCCCTCTGGGACATAGACTGAGAATTCTTGTTTGTCCCCATATAGCAGTGTATGTGGCCCAGGGTTGGCACCAGTACATGTCTGCAAAATGAATAAGTAAGATTCATAGTGTCATGGGAAGCAAACTGATAGATGTCGACTGGAATCACTTCTGTAGATGTGATCAGGTGGTGGATAGTGTTTAAAACTGGAGACACTTTATATGAAAGTCTCTATAGTTTCTATAGTCTGAAAAAAAATGTGATTATTTGGCTACTGTAGGTCAGCATGCTTTCATGATAGTTGTTCACTAGACATTTTTGTTGGTTTGCCATAGACTGTTGTTTTTTGTAAAAGATGGGGTTCTGGTTTCTGGCATGTTTCTGCAGTCCTGACTTCCTGAATGGCTGATTAAGGATAGAGCCTTAATGAAGATACTTATGGGTATGTGTAGATACACATGTATACACTAAAACATACACAAAATGCTGATGAAGTGAATTTTCAGGGACTTTACCTGAATAACTATCCTAGGATACTTTAATGATGAAGGCTCTCACAAGGTGAAATGTTTAGTGACTGAGAACGTTTATCATTCTAAAGTTTGTAGATTCCTTAAAGAAAAATGGACATATTGTCTTCACTTTTAATGTACTTTTTTCTTTTAGGTATAATGAGCTTTTTTTTTTTTTTTTTTTCTTTTAACTGTCAGCAAATATTTATGGACTTGCCTGAAGAAATTTTTAATTCCTTTTTGAAATTAAAGATTGAGTTTTGTTATTTATGTTTCGAGTTTTAAGAGCATTAAGTAAATAATATTCTTGTGAGTGTTTGCAAAATTTGTGTGCACTTTTTTTGGAGGCAGTGTGGTCCATAAGTCCCATTATATTTTTATAGGGGAGTGATTACAAGCCCACCGAAGCAAAAGAACTGGGGCCATGGGAAATGAAGCAGCACTGAAGGGCTCTAAGCAGGATTCTGCAGTAGTATGGGCTGAGGATTAGGAAAATGTGAGGGGTAGGAGACCTAGTAGGGGCCAGAAATGATCAGAGCTCCAACCATGATGAAAAATTATGGAGCGAGAAATCCCGTTTAGTTTCTGTGAAGTTTCAAGTAATCTAAGTACTTATGCTAATTATGAAACTCCCTTTCAGATAATAATGAGTGAGTGCTGTAAGAATACTGGGAATACTATGGCTGACAGTATCCCCTTAATAAGCTACTGTGTAGATTGAGTTAGACAAAATTGTAAGATAGTCTCATAGTTCTCTACAGGAAAACAGTCTTTAGTTAAATAAGCAGAAGCCACTTTCCACCTTCTGATACATTAAAGGTATACGTATCAGGTGCTTTAGGAACTGCAGAAGTGGTCCTGCCAATTGGAAAAGTAGTACTACCATAAGAATTTTGCATTATAGTTTCTTGGTAGTCATCAGAATGAAGGTTATATTAACATACAATTCTGTGAAAATCAGTACATGCCCATCAGTCCTTAAGGAAATCCCCCCACTCTGTTGGTTGTCTTAAATAAGAGTTCTAATATCCAGGACTTTCCAAGTTTTATAAAGAACCAACTGCCTGAACATTTTTGCAGATAAATGTATACAGACTGCTCAAGAATGGGTTTTCTAGAGTGCTCAGAGAACATAATCTTGTCACTGCTTGGGAGGTAGTATAAGAGAAGGGAGAGCAGAAGAAATATTCAGGTGCCACCTCAGTCTGTTTCACAGTTGGGTGTTGGTAAAAGAAGGACAGGGTTTGTTTCCAGCATGTTTTTAAAATTCCCCTTCATGCAGATTTTTCCATGTAAACAGTGTAAACTGTTACGACCTCCAGGTGGAGCAACAAAAACACTAACCCTAAACTGCGAATTTTGGGGTATATTCAGGTGACCAAACACACCACTATAGTAGCAGTAAAGCTATTAGTTAATATCACCTAGTTCTCCCACTTTGCCCAGCACTTTACAAAAACACTTTTTTATATGTTCTCTTGTGTTAACTTCACCACAATCTTATGAGATACATGATGGAATCCAGAATTAGAGATAGAAAGTAATTTGAATTTCAGGAGCTAGCTTTTGATTCCAAGTAATGTACCAAAGCTCATACTGTTCTTCACTGTTGTATATCCCACTTCATTGTTAAGTTATGATGATGATTATAAAATATATTATTTCTGATTATAAAAATATATATTTAAAGTTAAATTTAGGGAATTAAAAAATGTGGAAAAAAAGGAAAAACTCCACCCACAGTCTTACCACTTAAACACTTTTAACATAAATTTATCTGGATTCTGTATGAAATCATATTTACTAATATTTTTTAAACAGCTGCGGGGCATTGTAGCTGGGTTTCCTAGAGATACATCATTGGTGCTTTTTCTCCAGAAGTCTTTTTTCTTTCTTTCTTTCTTTCTTTTTTTTTTTTTTGAGGTGGAGCTTTACTCATGTTACCCAGGCTGGAGTGCAATGGTGCGATCTCGGCTCACCTCAACCTCCGCCTCCTGGGTTCAGGCAATTCTCCTGCCTCAGCCTCCTGAGTAGCTGCGATTACAGGCATGCACCACCATGCCCAGCTAATTTTTTGTATTTTTAGTAGAGACGGGGTTTCACCATGTTGACCAGGATGGTCTTGATCTCTTGACCTCGTGATCCACCCGCCTCGGCCTCCCAAAGTGCTGGGATTACAGGCTTGAGCCACCGCGCCCGGCCTTTTTTTCTTTCTTAAAGTGTACTATTGACGGTGAGAGTTTAATAATATTTGGAGACAATAAGAGAGCACATGGCAGCTGACAGATGGATGGTAATGCCAGCAAGGGCTGTGAGGGTGCGGTAGGCTTTTCTCTCCTGCTGGTCAGTGATTCTGTTCACCAGCTTAACAGACTGAGTTCTAGAGTGAAGCACTTAACTTATTACTCATGGGTTCTCTATACCTCTTTTTGGTTGATCATTTGTTTATCTTTTAAAAAAGATCATAGAATTTTTCTTCTTCTTTTTTAATAATAAAGCTTTCTTGCTTGAAAAGAAAAAAAAAAAAAAAAAAAAAAAAAAGAAAGCCTCTTTGTATCCACCACAGCAGATGGAATGGCATTTGTACTTCTAAATTTTTCAGTAGTAGGAGTACCGAAATAGCACTAAAAATTAATTACTTTGATTACCTCCCCTCCCACCCAGTATTGGGGAAAGTCATAATTAAATCTTCCTTCAAGGTAGTTCATTAGCTCTTTTATATTAAAAAATCTGGCCCTTAAATTAAATCCTCCTTTTGAGCTGCCTTTGTGTTTCCGGGCCATGTTTAGCTGCACCTGCCTGCTATTTGGTTTCTTTCTTCACCAGTTATAAAATAAGAGGTAAAGGATTGTATTCTCTATTCGGAACTAGAATTCCATGGAAAGCTTTCCATAAGTGTGAGTCTCCATTTCTATAATCAAGTTGTAAATTTGTGTTTAAACATTTTTTCCTCTTATTTAGCCATGTCTCCTCCTTTGTATTCTTTTACAAAAATGTTCTTGTAATAGTGTTTTACTTCTAATTCTGAGAAAGTTATGACATTTTGTGTTTAAAAGTTGTCTACTTAAGTTAGAGATGTACACAACATTAAAAAGGATTGCAGATAAAGACATTTGTAAGTGAATGTTTTGGTTAAATGCTTTTCCAACTGAAGGTGGCATCTTGCCAACGAGAGGACGGCAGTTAGCCAACTTGTATTTTCTTCACGACTGTTTTTTCTTTGTTCAGGCGGAGTACATGTTGCTACTTGAAGGGTAGAAGACCCTCACGGCTTTCCTTCATCAGATTTCAAAGGAGATGTTTTTTTTGTTTTGTTTTGTTTTTTTTTTTTGCCTGGTTTAAGTATTGACCAAGAAGATGACAGTGTTGTGGTCTTTTAACTTTCAAAATTTCTACTTAGACATCTTGGTTCTAGTGATATGTACTTTGCAAAAGTAATTCATAGTCATTATGACTTTCGTTCATATTCTGAAACTATGGTATTCCGAGATGATCCAACAGGGTTTAACTTTCTTAGAAGCCTAGTGCACTGCAAAGATTATGGTGTCTCTTTTTTCTTCCTGGCAAAATGGAAAACGACAATACTGAAATGCAAACGAATGGAAAGAAGTCCAACAAGAATTCTCATTGTTACAGCTTCAAAAACTACATCAGATGCCTTAAAAAAATACTCTTCTTTTGGCACCTCATTTTTGTTGGTTTTCTAAGCATGTAGAAGCGGGGACCAGAGTAAAATATCACATTTTAGTGTAGGTGTTGTTTTAAACTGAAGGCATTTAGCTTTCTGCCTTCCACCTTTCTGTCTAAAAGCAGAATATACATTTATATTTCTGAAAGTGTTCCTTAGACTAAAGAACCCTCCTTTTTTAATGCATTTCTAGTGATCTTCCTACTATTTATCTCTTCCTCAAAGCCCAGAACTCATTTTCCATTGTCTAGCCTTTTCTCAGTACTTTATCACCTTTTGTTAAGATGGTGTGTAAGCCCACATTTTAATTACTCCTTTGAGTTACTCAGTACTGAGTTATCCTTTGTGTATGCACATTGCATGCGTAGGTCAACTGTTTTTTCCCCCCTCGTGTTGATCTTTTATCAGTTAGATTCAGGGACCCCAGCCACTGAATCTAAGAGGGTAGAGAAAGAGTGTTTTCCTCCCCAACAGTGTGCTTCATCATCTTCCTGTTGGGTAATTCATCACTGAGTCTCCCCCAAATTACACAGAAGAATAAAAGTAACACAGGAAAGAGAAAGCCAACATAGATTTATCTGTCACATGCCTTTAAATAAAGTTATTTCACTAAAATAAACTACATATTCCTTTGTTTGTTCTTTTGGTTTAATAAACTAGTAGGCAGCAGAATTTTTTGTGTGTGACAGGGTCTCATTCTATCACCCAGGCTGGAGTGCAGTGGTACATTCTTGGCTCACTTCAACCTCCACCTCTCGGGTTCAAGCGATTCTCTTGCCTCAGCCTCCCCAGTAGCTGGGATTACAGCTGCCCACCAGTGCACCGGCTAATTTTGTATTTTTAGTAGAGACTGGTTTCACTGTGTGGGTCAGGCTGGCCTCGAGCTCCTTGCCTCAAGTTATCTGTCCACCTCAGACTCCAAAAGTGGTGGGATTACAGGCATGAGCCACCACGCCCAGCTGGCAACAGGATTTTTGTTAAGTAATCATCCTCTGTTCTCTCCAAGATTTTAGAAATCATAGGGAACATGGCAACCTATGAAAATATGAACTTGACCTAGAGTATTTTGAATAATATTTATTGCTGTGGTTCTAGATGCTTCTAGAGTCTAGTCTAGAGGATAGTTTGTATCATTCAGTTAGGTCAGGTTCCCCTTTAGCAGTGTAATAGTTTGGTTTTAAAGCTGTATACTTTTTGACTTAGGCGAAGAAGGCTTTTAGTCTTTCTTTAGTGAAGAGGGTGTGCCTAACCTGAGGGCATCTGTGGGGAGCATATATCACTCAGTGATTGTAACCTGGGGCCAGGGCAGCCCTCTGGTGCTCACAGTGGCTTGACTATGTCATCTATCTCCAGATTTCTATAGTCATGATACTAAAATGAAAAGATGGAACAAATATTTTTTGTTTTTCCAGTTTGTCACTTTTCCTTTAGTCATCCATCTAAGGCTCGGGATGCTATCTAATGGGAAATGAAGAGTTAAGACAAAATCAGGCCAAGTCTTTGGGCGAGACAGCTAACTCTGTTTACTTTAGTATGCATACATGCATATCCTGTCTTGGCCCAAAAAGGATTTAAGGTGGCACTGCTATGCACTTTCTGTGGTCTGTGGCCTGAGACTTATTTATAAATACAGTTACTAATTTCAAATCGAAATGAACCTGGCTTCCAAATGGTGTGTACTATACTTACCCCAACAATGCTGCCATTGTAGCTCATGGTCTGCTTTAAGATTTGAATATGTTCATTGGTCATAAATCTTTACCCTGTGTTGTTAGAATCAATTTTTGGAATCAGCTAAAAGTCATTAAGTGCCAAGTCTGGTGAATGACCTGGATAGGCAAAATGGGTTGTTAGAGCTTTTGGTTTATTGTTTTTGACCCATGGACTGTGAGCCAAAACAGGATGATGAAACTAGTTTCTAAGGCACAGTTAACTCCTTGTTAACATTCAGCAGGCTTGAACAATGGGTCCAATTGACTCTTGATCTTGCGTTACATTAGCAGTACCATTGAGATAAAATAAACAAGTTAACATTGTCCTCACTTGTAATTTTGATATGGATGTTTTCATGGGTTTGGAGTACAGCAAAGTATACCATTGCAAAATTTCATGTTTTCAGGGTGTAATGAAAATTTTTGTCGTCAACTCTACCGATTTTTCTCAAAATACTTTTTTCAGCTGTTAACAAAAGATCCAAAACAGTGAACAGGTTGTAACTTGGTGAAAATTTGTTCCAAATGTTTTCGGTAACTTTTAATATACTTAATTTTACCCTCTGCCAGATATTTGTGTGTTTTGTTTTTTACTATGTAATCGTTAAACTGGATGAATCAAGTTACTACTTTGACATGATTTTATAGATGAAGAAACAGATTTATGAAAAATGAGACGATTTAAGGGATCAGAGGTACTAAGGAGTGAAGATTCAAATCCCAGTTTTCTGGTGTTTTTTTTTTTTCCCCAGTGCATAATGCAGCCATGATGGATATCAGCCATACCTTCCTTGATTTTCTTTTAGTAATATGAATTAATTTTCATACAGAAACATGAAAATTAAGAGCTCTTCTCTTTTATTTCCATAAATCTCACTTGTGGATTTAATGCCACCCATAATTAAATGTTGATTATTTTTTACTCAGGTCATTTTTCATTTTATACTGACATGAAGCTTAGATATGCATTTATTTCTGTTAGTTGTATTTTGGACTTGAAAATGGTTACAGTACAAATGAAAATGTTACAGTACATTTCTCCTGTGGCTATCCTTTTGTTTCTATAAGTCAAGGCAGAAAATCAGTTTTTTGTTGTAGTCACATTTGTGTTTGTGTTGAAATATTAGTATATCCCAGCCATGATGTCAGATGTGTAACTATACAAGTCGCACTTAGGTTTTCAGTGTGTACATAGTGTTCTCATACTATATATATATATAATTTTTCTTTTTTTGAGACAGAGTCTCTCTCGCTCTCTCTTGCCCAGGCTGGAGTGCAGTGGCGCTGTCTTGGCTCACTGCAACCTCTGCCTCCCAGGTTCAAGTGATTCTCTGGCCTCAGCCTCCCAAGTAGCTGTGATGACAGCTGCCACCACGCCTGGCCAATTTTTGTATTTTTTGGTAGAGAGGGGATTTTACCATGTTGACCAGACTGGTCTCAAACTCCTGACCTTAGGTGATCTGCCTGCCATAGCCTCCCAAAGTGCAAGGATTACAGACGTGAGCCTTGGTGCAGGGCCTCATTCCATTACATTCTAAAGATTGTGTCAAAATGAGTTATGCTTCATGTCAGGTGATGGGACCTTTATATCTCTACAGTGTTTATGGTACAACAGATTAAAAAATGAATATATGTCATTTCTTAATGTTTCTCTTTAGGGTAATCACAGTGTGCTACTTTTCCTTAGCTAGAAATATATGTGTTAGCTTTAGTGTCTTTTTAGGTTCAGATTAATTTTGGTAGGCCTTAAAAAATGAGAAGAATATCAAAAAGAAGCATTAAGGTAGACCCTTAGAAGTATCAGGCTCTCGCCGGGCGCGGTGGCTCAAGCCTGTAATCCCAGCACTTTGGGAGGCCGAGGCGGGTGGATCACGAGGTCAAGAGATCAAGACCATCCTGGTCAACAAGGTGAAACCCCGTCTCTACTAAAAATACAAAAATTAGCTGGGCATGATGGTGCATGCCTGTAGTCCCAGCTACTCGGGAGGCTGAGGCTGGAGAATTGCTTGAACCCAGGAGGCGGAGGTTACGGTGAGCCGAGATCACGCCATTGCACTCCAGCCTCCACTTATAACAACAAATGAAAACAAAAGTAGATGACATAGCAAAGATTTTGATAACTTTTAAAGCTTGATAGAACTTTGCCGGTTTAGAGAAGTAACTTGCCAGTGTTCAGTTTGGGATGGTGAGACTGTGTGGCCCCACCTCCATCCAGGCCATTCAGAACACGGGAATGTAGAGAAACAAAGGCTATAACTCTCAGTTCCAGCAGGAGGAAGAGTGCCAGCTGGGCAGCCAGTCCTGTTAGGGCAAGGAGTAGCCCTTCTAGAGACATGGATCTTAACCTTTCAGTGCGTATGGACAGGGGTGGGTGGTAGGTAGATCACGTTCGTGGTGGTGAAAGTGAGATGGAGGAGAGGGTTTGGGTGATGATGGCTAACTGGGTTCACTCTGTGCTAACTGAGCCGAACAAAGTATGAGGCATTGCTCCATTGTCTCCCTTGGAAAGACTGCTGTCACAGGCTGTCTTGCTAGCAGTGTGATCCAGGCAGGGCTGCGTGAAGGCCTCCTTAGAGAGGCAGGTGGGCTCTGTTGGAGTGGGCCCTGTGCCTTTGCTGTCTCCTACTGCTAATGTGAGGTGTCAGCTGAGGAGGGATGGGGGTGACCTCTTTTAGACAGGGGGTTGCAGTATAATCTGAGCCATGTTGTCCTATGGGGCCTTTATATTTGATAATTTTGTTTGCTTTTCTTTTTTTTAAGAGACAGGGTCTTGCATGTTGCCCAGGCTGGCCTCAGACTCCTGGGTTCAAGCAGTCATATCACAGTTCAGGAGTTTCTTAGAGTCAGACAACATATGATCTACTCCTGGGTATTTACCTAAGTGAAACAGAAACTTAGGTTCAGAAAAAAACCTATATGTAATGGCTTGTAGCAGCATTTTTTTTAACAATTAATAAAAAATGTGGACTGTCCAAATTTCCCTAATTGGTGAATGAAAAAACAAACTGTGATATAGCCATAACAATGGAATACTACTTATCAGTAATTAAAAAAAAAAAACACTAATATATTCAGCAAGTGGTTGCATCTAAATGCATTATGTGAAGTGAAAGAAACTGCACTCAATCACATACAGAGTCTAGGAAACACATCAGTTGTTGCCAGGAGGTAGAGGTGGGAGAGGTGTTGACTGTAATATGGCAATGGGGAATTGTTTGGTTGTGGTAGTAGTTACACAACTGTGTCAAAACTTACACAACTGAACATGAAAAAGATGAATTTTACTGTATGTAAAAATTACAGGCCAGGTACAGTGGCTCATGCCTGTGATCCCAGCACTTTGGGAGGCTGAGGCGGGCGGATCACAAGATCAGGGGTTCGAGACCAGCCTGGCCAACAGTGTAAAACCCTATCTCTACTAAAAATACAAAAGTTAGCTGGGCGTAGTGGCGCACGTCTGTAATCCCAGCTACTCGGGAGACTGAGGCAGGAGAATTGCTTGAACCCAGGAGGTGAAGGTTGCAGTGATCCGAGATGGCACCACTGCACTCCAGCCTGGGTGGCAGAGTGAGACTCTGTATCAAAAAAATAAATAAAAAAAAAATTACAGCTTAATTAAAAATGAAAATAAAACAAAAGTAATTGTAACAAAGATTTTGTTAATTGTTAAAGCTTGATAGCGCTTTGCAGGTTTGGGGAAGAGTACTTGCCAGATTATGATATTCTTTGAAGGCCTTTCGGTGATTGTAGCACAGACCTTCTGTCTGAAACGGTAAATGGTGTGCCTTATCTTTTATTACCAAGGTGGTGGGCTGTAGGATGTTGACAAATCTGAGGGGCCAGATGGCCACCGTATGAGGGAAAGCCAGTGTATTTTGAAAAATATGCAAATATTCAATAAGGTACCATTAAGTACAGTGTATAGTGAAAATGTGATAGCTGCATTGTACCTGTGTTTCCAGCACTTGTGACCACTGTGGTTTATGGACTACAGATCTGTGTCTGTGTCCCCTCATTTAGTGTATTTATTGAATACCATGTAAAACTCAGGGTCTTTGATTAACAATTGGTTTGCTGTTTGTAACAGCTTTTTATTTTATATTCCAAAATTAATGGCACAAAAATGCAATTTCTTTTGTACTAACCTAATAAAATTGGCCCATACATATTTCAGTGTGAGAATTTTATCATACCTGTCAATTACTGTTGTTGACAGTTCCCCGGAGTATTGCCCAGTGGGTAGATGAGGGGAGGTCACTAAGTATTCTTAGTCTCTAGTTTGTAATTAGTTTATGAGACTTAAATCTTCACCACACATGTAATTCTGAACCTGCTGTAAATATTGTAGAGGCAGTATGTAGTAGTGGCCTCTGGAGCCAGAGTACCTGGATTTGTTTTTCAGCTTTACCGGTTGCTAGCTGTATGACCTTGGGTCAAGCTATTTAACCTCTCTGCTTTAGTTTTCTCTTTAGTAAAAGAGGGGTAATAATGACACTGTCCACTCTATGGAGGGTTTGTGTGGATTAAATGAGCTAATCAATGGTAAACACCCCTAACAGTACCCGGTACATAGTGAGCTCTGTATTACTGTTTTTCTTCTGTGTCAGTGAATAGCTTCATAAGCCTTTATCAGATATTTAAATACTGGAATGGCCATGATGCTGTCTCTCCTTTGGCTTCCTGAAATCAGATTTCCTTAGTTCTTGTAAAGCCAGTAGACTTCCATCATATTTTCCTTCCTCTCCTGTTTGACTTTAATTCCTCTAAGTTATACTTTATTATATATTTGAATTTTAGGAAATATGCTTGATATATTTGGAATCTGTTTTCTAAAGACTTTTTTTTTAGTAGAGATGGGGTTTTACCATATTGGCCAGGCTCGTCTTGAACTCCTGACCTCAAGTGATCTACCCTCCTCCGCCTCCCAGAGTGCTGGGATTACAGGCATGAACCACCATACCCGGCCTAAAGACTTTTATTTATTTATTTTTTTTTTAAATCATGTATACTAACTGGAAACAATTTGTTACATATTTTTCCTTCTGTGTTCAGCAGCTGAAAACTATTTCTTTGCCTTAAGAAATAGGAGACAAAACTAAATGTATCTCCTAAGTTAGGAGGCTTAGAAGGCTGAGACTGAGAAAAGTTGGTAAGTTAAGAGGACTGGATACTAGAAATCAAAAGAACATCCATTATTTTGCTTCTCTGTATATGGTATTACTTTTGTAAAATTGTGTGTATTTTACAGAGAGAAGTACACTTAGCACAAAGCTGATTGTCTTTGTCAAGAGTTGTCAAAAAGCACTTGCGGAATAGTTTATGGAAACAGCTGTGAGATTGTTGTACAAAGTATGCTTATACTCTTCAGAGCCATTCTTCAGTAGGAAAAAGTAAGGTCCATATTTTAAGCTTGATAGCAAGCCAGCTTATTAGACTTTTCTCCTCGTGGGGTTAAATGGCGTAGTATTCATGAGAGGTACTTCGGGAAGCTGTGAGCTGATTTGCTAGCAGTGTTTATGTCCTGTATACTAAGAATTTGAGGCGACTTTTGCAGCCATTCTTAATCCTCAGTATCTTTCACTGTGGAGCCTGAACCCTGTGTGTCTAGTGCTATCCAAGAGAAATATTGTGTGAGCCACAGTGTACTTTTAAATTGTGATAAAGGCCAGGAGTGGTGGGTCACACCTGTAATCCCAGCACTTTTGGAGGCCGAGGCAGGTGGATCACCTGAGGTCAAGAGTTCGAAACCAGCCTGACCAACATGGTGAAAACTCATCTCTACTAAAAGTACAAAAATTTGCTGGGTGTGGTGGCACATGCCTGTTAATCCCAGCTACTTGGAAGGCCGAGGCAGGAGAATCACTTGAACCCGGGAGGTGGAGGTTGCAGTGAGCTGAGATCACGCCTTTGTGCTCCAGCCTGGGCAACAAGAGTGAAACTCCAACTCAAAAAAAAAAAGAAAAAAGAATAATAAAAATAAAATAAATTGTGATAAAATGTATGCCATGTAAATCCTCTTAACCACATTTTCGAAGTGTGCAGTTTAGTTGCATTAAATACATTTATATTGTTTGTAACCGTGACCACTCTTTTTAGAAAGTTTTCATTATTTCGTACAAATTCTGTGCCCATTAAACAGCAACTCCCCATTTTCCCTTCCTAGCCCCTGGTAACTACTATTCTACCTTTTGTCTCTATGAAATTTGCTGATTCTTGCTACCACATGTAAGCAGAGTTAAACAATACTTAGCATAATGTTTTCAAGGTCCATCCATCTTGTAGCGTATGTCATACTTCATTCCTTTTAATGGCTGAATAATACTTCATTGTATGTGTATATGATTTAATAATACATTTAATTTAATACATCCAAGATAGTCTTATTCATGTAATCAGTATGAAATGTTAAATATTTTACATCAAATATTTGTATATAATATATAAATTTATATGAATTTATAACATATATAACATATAAACCGATTAAAATATATTAAAATAACATAAATATGTATATACATCAAAATATAATATGTACATTTATATGAATTTATAACTGTTATATGTAAAATATATAAACTTATTAAAATATTAAAAATAGAAATATGTAAATATTAAATATTAACACATTTTAATTCAGTTTTTGTACTAAGCACATCTCAGTAGCTAAACATGGCTGGTGGCTACTGTAGTATTGTAGGTCTAAAATAAAGGAAGGATTAAGATTATTAAACAGCAGAGTTTAAAATACATATATATATATATATATATATATATATATAATTTTAATTTTTAGTTTTTGTGACAGAGTCTTTCTCTGTTACCCAGGCTGGGATGAAGTGGTATAATTTCGGCCCACTGCAACCTTTGTCTCCTGGGTTCAAGTGATTCTCGTGCCTCAGCCTCCCACGTAGCTGGGGCTATAGGAGCGTGCCACCACACCCTAGCTAATTTTTTTTGTTTTTAGTAGTGATGGGGTTTTGCTATGTTGGCCATGTTGGTCTGGAACTCCTGACCTCAGGTGATCTGCCTGCCTCGGCCTCCCAAAGTGCTGGGATTACAAGTGTGAACCACTACACCTGGCCTATTTTATGTTTTTTAAAGAAAATCAATATTTGGTAAAAGACATATTATTAGGGAAGATTCTGGGCATCAGCCATAGAAAAACAGGATTAAAAAAGGACTAAGGGTCAGGTGTTGTGGCTCACACCTGCAATCCCAGCACTTTGGGAGGCTGAGGTGGGTGGATCTGGCCATGATGGTAAAATCATGTCTATACTAAAAATACAAAAATTAGCTAACTATTATGATGGGTGCCTATAATCCCAGCTACTTGAGAGGCTGAGGAAGGAGAATTGGTTGAACCTAGGAAGTGGAGGTTGCAGTGACCTGAGATTGAGCCACAGCACTCCAGCCTGGGTGACAGAGACTCCCTCTCAGAAAAAAAAAAAAAAAAAAAAAAAAAAGACTAAGATTCAGGCATAGCTTTCCCTTTGTTTTAAACCTCACAAGGGATGGTAGCATTTAATGGAAGAAACATTTCTCTGTGAATTTTTTTTCACCAGCACCTCTGATAAGATTGTTTAAGGAACTTTACAAAATTTTTCTGGATTCATACCTTGCTAAAAATACAGTGCTGGTAAACAACAGGTACCTAACATTTTGAGTACAACATTTTGAATAATGAGTAGAACTGGAAAATAAATTTGCAAGGGGTGTGTGAAACTGGATAAAAAAACTTGTCCAAACTGTGGAACTTTTTTTTTTTTTTCCATTTTCATTAATCGAACTTTGGGATTGGGTCTGATTATGCCAGGCATTCTCCTAACCCTTCTGTTTGTCAGGAGCTAGGGGAACATGGGTACAGGTATAGACTAGAGATGCTCACTGGCAGCCCTGTAGGGTTTGGCTGTGTTGTATGTTGTATCACCCTGAGGGATTGGATTAGGTGTGTACCCTGACGCCAGTGCAGGCAGTTCACAGCATCCTTGTGGATGGTGTAGCCTGGCTGGGAAAGATAAACTGGGATAATGCTTTTCTTGCCTCAGGAATTTGGATTTCTAAGAGATTAGGTCAGTTCAATGGAGATAGAACCATACATACTGAAAGCATTGACTTTTAGTGAAAGACCTGGGAACAAGTTCTAGGTCTGTTGCTTATTTAGCTGCGTAGCATTGGACATGCCATCTTACCTTTTAGGGTTTCACCTCCTTTACTTACCTCTAAAATGGAAATGGGGCCTGGCATGGTGACTTATACCTGTGATCCCAACCCTTTGAGAGGCCAAGGTGGGTAGATTACCTGAGGTCAGGAATTTGAGATCAGCCCAGCACACATGGTGAAACCTCATCTCTACTAAAAATACAAACATGAGCCGAGTGTGGTGGCGGGTGCCTGTAGTCCCACTTACTCAGGAGGTTGGGACTGAAAATCACTTGAAACCGGGGTAGCAAGACTGCACCTCAAAAAAAAAAAAAAAAAAAAGTAAATGATATTTATATCTACCTAATAGTGCTTTTGTGAAGATGAAGATATGTAATATCTTCCCAGATTCTGGGGTAGTAGTTGTCACCATAATATCAAGCAAGAGCTCCTGTTGCCACCATCCTATAAAGGAGGCTGGCATACTTTTATTTTTTTTTTTGAGACAGAGTTTTGCTCTTGTTGCCCAGGCTGAAGTGCAGTGACTCTGTCTCGGGTCACTGCAACCTCCACCTCCTGGATTCAAGCAGTTCTCTTGTCTGAGACTCTTGAGAAGTGGGATTATAGGCACCCACCACCACGCCCAGCTAAGTTTTATATTTTTAGTAGAGATGGGGTTTTGCCATGTTGGCCAAGCTGGTCTTGAACTCCTGACCTCAGGTAATCTGCCTCCCTCAGCCTCCCAGTGTGCTGGGATTAGAGGTGTGAGCCACCATGCCTGGCAGAGCCTAGCACAGTCTTATGTTTTACTTTCAAGCTACAGTTGTGAGCTGATCACTTGGGAAACAATCAAGGAGATGCTCAAACAGAAGCAGATATACTGAGGCAATGGGATCCTTGAAAGAGAGAGCAGGAGTAGAACTGTCTTTTTAAGAGCCTGATGTAGAACTCATAAACATTCAAATGCCATAGATGATTTAAGGAAAACTTCATGTACAGTGTGGGAAACTATCATTTATAGTTTTCTCAACAGGATCAAATCAGCCAATTAGATGGTACACAGATGGCAACATAAGGCAATAGTCTGTCGGTAAGGAATAAAACAGAAAAACAATAGCAAGCAAAAAGCACCCTCCCAGTCTGGGACCGTTGTTGCAGTAGCAGCAGATCTTCAGGTGCATTTCAGAGGCCCTCAGAATATCTGAGTATTGCCAATAAGGAAAAGCCTGGAGTTAGCCAAGATGTTTTATATTATGCTCAGTCTCCATTTTAAAAAAAAACAAAAAACAAAAAAACAAAAAAACCAGAGTCTTTACTCTTGTTGTCCAGGCTGGAGTGCAGTGGCACAGCTCACTGCAACTTCTGCCTCCTGGGTTCAAGCAGTTCTCTTGCCTCAGCCTCCTGAGTAGCTGGAATTACAGCCATGTACCGCCACACTCTGCTAATTTTTATATTTTTAGTAGAGTTGGGATTTTGCCATGTTGGCCAGGCTGGTCTTGAACTCCTGATCTCAGGTGATCTGCCCCCCTCAGCCTGCCAAAGTGCTGGTTTACAGGTGTGAGCCATCACACCTGGCCCAGTTTACTTTTTAATCAGACATGAATATTTCAATCTAAGATGGCTTAAATAAAGTTAAGACAGGTAATCTTTCAACTCTCATGAGCATATAATTGTCAAGAATCATTGATTCTGGCTGGGCGCAGTGGCTCACGCCTGTAATCCTAGCACTTTGGGAGGCCTAGGCGGGCGGATCATGAGGTCAAGAGATTGAGACCATCTTGGTCAACATAGTGAAACCCTGTCTCTACTAAAATGCAAAAAAATTAGCTGGGCATGGTGGTGCACGCCTGTAGTCCCAGCTACTTGGGAGGCTGAGGCAGAATTGCTTGAAGCCGGGAGGTGGAGGTTGCAGTGAGCCAGGATCGTGCCACTGCACTCCAGCCTGGAGGCCTGGCAAAAGAGTGAGACTCTGTCTCAAAAAAAAAAAAAAAAAATCATTGATTCCTTGAAGTGTTGGTGGCTGAGGTTCATCTATATTTCAGAGAAGGAAATACGGAAAGAAACATGGGGGAGCAATGGAAAAACTAAGCGGCGACTACTAGGCAATCATTTTGGGATAAACAGCATTCTATTTTGCTTTGGAATACCTTTCAGTTATTCTTCTGGTTAAAATATTTGAAAATTGTGAAATTCTTTATTTATTACATGAAATTGTAAGGATAAAGAATAATAAAATAGTTAATCCCTAACTTGAGAAATGGAATGCTACCACAACTACAAATATTTTTTTTTATATTCCATGCTGTTAATTTATCCTCTCACTTCACTTTCTGTACATCTTTTATTTCCTCTGCCTTTATTTTATTTGGAGTGCAGTGGCATAAACTTGGCTCATTGCAACCTCTGCCTCCTGGGTTCAAGCAATTCTTGTGCCTTAGCCTCCTGAGTAGCTGGGATTACTGGCGTGTGCCACCATGCCCAGCTAATTTTTTGTAATTTTTGTAGAGATAGGGTTTCATCATGTTGGCCAGGGTGGTCTTGAATTCCTGACCTCAAGTGATCTAGTAGCCTCAGCCACACAAAGTGCTGGGATTACAGGTGTGAGCCACTGTGCCTGGCTTTCCCTCTGTCTTTAAAGAAAATAGTCTTAGTCCAAATGTCAGACAGTTAGGCTTTAGAATAAGGAAAAGTTGGGCACTTTAAGTGAGTGAAAATAATGTTGGCAACTACAGGCATACCTATTTTATTTCTGCCCTACCTAAAAGTGGGATTTCTTTGTATGGCCCCGAAGGTGCTCTGCGGCACAGGCCCCTGCCATTATCTCTGGCTTCGTTTCTTACCAGTACCAACTTAAGTTCTGCCAACCACCGAAACCATTCAGATGGAGCAGATGATAGGTTCTCTTTGCGTGTGCCATTTTTCTGTTTAGAGTGGGCCCAGTCCTCATTTCTTTATTTGGCAAAGTCGTCCTAAACTTTATAGCTGGAACTATAGCTTTATAGACGTGTGCCACCACACCTGGCTAAATTTTGTATTAGCTGAGACAGAGTCTGCCTGTGTTGCCCATCCTGGTCTTGAACTCCTGACTTCAAATGATCCTTCCACCTCAGCCTCCCAAAATGGTGGACTTATGAATGTGACCCGGCCTATACCTCATTTTGTTGCACTTTTCTAATATTGTAGTTTTTGTTTTTGAGTGGCTCACGCCTATGATCCCAGCACTTTGGAAGGCCAAGGTGGGTAGATAACCTGAAGACAGGAGTTTGAGACCAGCCCAACCAACATGGTAAAACCCTGTTTCTACTAAAAATACAAAAATCAGCTGAGCGTGGTGGCGGGTGCCTGTTGCCCACACTTCAGTACAGTGGCACAATCTCCACTCGCTGCAAACTCTGCCTCCTGGGCTCAAGTGATTCTGCTACCTCTGCTGCCCAGATACTAGCTGGGACCACAGGTGTGAGCCACCATGCATGGCTTTTTTTTTTTTTTTTTTTTTTTTTTTTTTTGGGTAGAAATGGCTTGCACTATGTTGTCCAAGCGGTTTTTTTTTAAATACAAATTGAAGTTTTGTGGCAACTCCACATCTTGCAAGTCTGTTTATGCCATTTTTTCCCCCAAGAGGCTTTGTCTCTATGTTAGTTTGGTAATTTTTGAAATATTTCAGATCTTTCCGCTACATTTGTGATTATCGTGATCTGTGATGAGTGATCTTTGATGTTAATGTGGTAATTGTTTTGGGATTCCAAGAATTGTGCTCATATGAGACAGTGAGCTTAGTTGATACACGCTGAGGTGTGTTGTGACTGCTCCACTGAGGCGTTCTCTGTCTCCATCCTCTTTGGCCTTCCTACTTCCTGAGATACAGCAGTATTGAAATTAAGCTAATTAATAATGCTACAGTGTTCTCTGAGTGTTTAAGTGAAAGGAAGATTTACATGTCTCTCCCTTTAAATCAAAAGTTAGAAATGATTAAGCTTATGAGAATGGCATGTCAAAAGCTGAGGAGGTGGAAAGCTAGACTTCTTATGCCAAGCAATTAGCCAAGTATGAATGTAAGGGAAAAATTCTTGAAGGAAATTAAAAGTGTTACTCCGGTGAACACACAGATGGTAAGAAAGCAAAACAACCTTATTGCTGATAGGGAGAAAGTTTGGGTGGTCTGGATAAAATTTCGAGGAGCCTCAACATTGCCTTAAGCCAAAACCTAATCCAAAACAAGGCCGTAACTCTTACCAGTTTTGTGAAGGCTAAGAAGAGGTAAGGAAGGGGCAGAAGAAAAGTTTGAAGCTGGTTCGGGCAGAGAGATTGGTTCATGAGGCTTAAGAAAGGAACCTGTCTTTGGCTGGGGGTGGTGGCTCATGCCTATAATCTCAGCATTTTGTGAGGCCGAGGTGAGTGGATCATCTGAAGTCAGGATTTTGAGACCAGCCTGACCAACATGGTGAAACCCTGTCTTTACTAAATATACAAAATTAGCCAGATGTGGTGGCTCATGCTTGTAATCCCAGCTACTTGGAAGGCTGAGACGGGAGAGTCGCTTGAACACAGGAGGTCGAGGTTGCAGTAAGCCAAGATCGCGCCATTGCACTCCAGCCTGAGCAACAAGAGTGAAATTCTGTCCCCCCTGCCAAAAAAAGGAACCTGTCTTTATAACATAAAAGTGCAATATGAAGCAGCCAGTGCTGATGTAGAAGCTTACAGCAAGTTATTCAGAAGATTCCACAGCTGAGATCATTGATGAAGGTGGCGACAAACAGATTTTCTTTAAAAAAAAAAAAATCATATTTTCTGGGCATGTGGCTCATGCCTATAATCCCAGCGCTATGGGAGGCCAGGTCAGGCAGATTGCTTGAGCCTAGGAGTTTGAGACTAGCTTAGGCAACAAAGTGAGACCTCGTCTCTTAAAAAAGTAATTATATGTATCTGCATGTTTTAGTTCTTAGTGTAAATAATTTCTATTTTTTTTTATCACTTTAATGATAGCTGTGGATTTTCCTATGTTGCTCACACTGGCCTTGAATTCCTGGGCTCAAGAGAGCCTCCTGCCTCAGCTTCCCAGAGTGCTGTCGCACATTTAGTAGTCTATGGTATCATGTAAACATAGTTTTTATATGCACTGAGAAACCAAAAAATTTGTGTGACTTTCTTCATTGAGGTGATCTGGAGAACCTGCAATATTCTGGAGGTATGCCTTTAAGTATACATTGAGAGAGATTTTGTTATTAAATGAGGTGACTGGAAGGAAGTTATTTTTTAACAAAAGGAAAACTTAGAGTTTCTGAAAGCTCTGTTCTTGAGAGATTTTGTTCTTAACCTCTTGTCTAGACATTTGTCTTCAGCTTCTTTAACACGTGTCTTCCTTCTCTGCATGGTCCAGGAGAAAAGCATCTGGGAGGAGGACGGGTCTACTTACAGACTTGGAGTTTTTAATCCCACATTTTTAGCATGTGACCCTCTGTTTCTAATAGCAGTAAGTGACTTCCATAAGCGTACTCCACCCATTTTGCAGTAGAAACTTGATGCTTTTTGTGCCGCTTAATAGGTTTTTATAATTTTTTTTAAAGTTCACTGATTTATTTTGGCATTTTTGTTATGTTGTAAGATCCTGCTATGGGCGGAATTAGAAGGGACAGACTAAATTAAGTTTTTAATGCTGGTCTCTTTAGAATGCCCATTGTACAACTTCCGTAAGATTACCTTTTTAAATTATAGAATAGTGTGAGAAGAATTTAGTTCTTCCTTTTTTTTCCTTCAATATAACACTCTCAAAATCCCAACAGAACTGTTGCTTTGACCTTGATTAAAGTGTGAATTTTATTTAAAAGTGAAAATTAGCATTGGAGGCTATTTATAATGGTGTGATGGCAGTCTTTTTGTGTAGTGCCCATTTGAAAGCCATGTAACCGCAAAAGGCATGTGTTTCAAATGGGGCATCCTTTGGTAGGATAAGATTACTTAAAATATATATTTTAATTTTACAGATAATATCTGTAAAAAATTAAAGTGGAAATAAAGATGAATCTTTCTGATCATGAGTAAGGAAAATCATTTTATAGTTATTTTTTATTTTTATATTTGAGACGGAGTCTCACTCTGTCTTCCAGGCTAGAGTGCATTGTCATGATCTCGGCTCACCACAACCTCTACCTTCTGGGTTCAAGTGATTCTCCTGCCTCATCCTCTTGAGTAGTTGGGATTATAGGTGTGTGCCACCACACCTGGCTAATTTTTGTATTTTTAGTAGAGACAGGGTTTCGCCTTGTTGGCCAGGCTGGTCTTGAACTCCGGACCTCAAGTGATCTGCCTGCCTCATACTCCCAAAGTCCTGGGATTATAGGCGTGAACCACTGCACCCAGCCGTTTTCTAGTTATTTAAGAATATATCCTTCAACTTTATTTTACATGTATATACACATATATATGTACCTGTGAAATATCTGTAACAATTAGTAAGAGTTAGGTTTTAGATACCTTTATCAATACATGTGGATCTTCTGCATCCTTTTCAAATGCTGTATGTTATGAATGTACCATAGTTAATCTAACAGTTGGATAGTTCTTCATTTCTTGCTGTTGCATACAGCAACGTGACAGACATCTTTGTGTGATTCTCCTAGGACATGTGTAAATGTCTTTCTAGGGTAGACTTGGACGAGAAACTGCTGGAGTATACATAGCCAGCATTCTGCATATTGAAATCAATAAGTAGAATAGTGTTTGGCATGATTGACTAATTAATTGTGTTTGTGAAATGAATTATGCATTTGAAATATTGTCATTTTAGTTAGAAAGAGAGGATGGTGCCAGTGTAAAACCAGTGATCTCAATACTGGCTGTGCATCAGAATTGCTTGTAGGACTTTTTAGACATTACCTCCCCCAGAGAATGATTTCATTGGTCTGTAAATCAGTACAGCTGTCCTTTGGCATGAAGAGTAAAATTAAATACAGAGGTTGCATTCTGAGACTTTCTTGGAATGCCCAAATTACCCAGTGCTTAACTTAAATGTAGTTTACTTTATAAACTACAGTTAAATATAGCAAAAAAAATGTGATCTTCTTTATGGACTCTTAATAAGTTAATGACTTTTTACCCTCCAAACACGTAGTGCAGTTAATCTAATAAATAATTGTTTTAAAATTGACTGAGGACCAAAGAAGTTACTTGTAGAGGGATGGAGCAGCAAGATTGTAAACTGGAAGTCTGAATATGACTGGATTCGTAGGATTGCATCATAGCTTTTACAGATATTATGACAATAAAGGAATGTCATTATTGAAAAACTTGAGGACATTTGAAAATGGAGATGCATAGAACTTAGTGGCTGAGAACCCAAACCCTGTGCATGGACTGTCTGGGTACAGATTTTCCCTCTACCACAGTGGCTCTCTGAACCTTGACAAGTTACTTAGTCTTTCTGTACCCCAGCTTTCCTATATAATGGAGGTAATGATAGTATTCATCTTATAGGGATATGGGAGTATCAAGATTATTATATGTAAAGCAAATAGATGCATATCTGCTACATTGTAACTGGTATAAAATGCTAGTTGTTTCTGTTTCTACTTTGTATTAGGCAGTTCTGGCATTGCTATAAGGAAATACCTGAGGCTGGGTAATTTATAAACAAAAGAGGTTTAATTGGCTTGCAGTTCTGCAGGCTTTACAAACAGGGATCCAGCGTCTGCTTCTGGTGAGGCTGCAGGAACCTTACAATCACGGTGAAGGCAAAGGGAGAGCAGGTGGTCAGATGGGTTGCCTGGCAAGAGCTGGAGCAAGAGAGAGCGGGAGGAGGTGCCAGATACTTTTAAACAATCAGATCTCATGCGAACTCACTTGTTGCCAAGGGAATAATGCTAAGCCATTTGTGAGGGATCCGTCCTGTGATCCAAACACCTCCAACCAGGCCGCACCTCCAAAACGGGGGATTGCATTTCAGCAGGAGATTTGAAGGGTACAAATACCTAAACTGCATATCATTTATTTGAAATATAGTTATTCTAATATTTTAATGTTCAAGCGCTGTTTTATGCTTAAAATACTGTTTCTTTTTTCTTCTACTTTTCTTTTTTTCTTTTTTTTTTGAGACAGGGTCTCACTCTGTTGCCCAGTTTGGAGTGCAGTGGCACCACGATGTTGGCTCCCTGCAACCTCTGCCTTCCAGCTCTCACATAACTCCCACCTCAGCGTTTTGAGTAGCTGGGATTACAGGTGTGCATCACCATGCCTAGCTAATTTTTGATTTTTTTGTAGAGATGGGGTTTTGGTATGTTGCCCAGGCTGATCTGGAACTCCTGGGCTCAGATGATCCTCCTGCCTCAGGCTCCCAGAGTGCTGGGATTATAGGCAGGAGCCACAGCGCCTGGCCAAAAAACTTTCAGTGTGATTGAAAACCAGTAAATCAGTACATGGCTGCAGGTAATAAAGATGAAGAATTTGTAGACGAATATTGACTCAGGGTAACTTTATTATCAAGGGTAAGACTCTTGTGTGCTCTTGCTGTGTTTAAGACTCTGTATGTTGATTCTTGCTTATTGAAATGGAGAACGAGTTTAGATTTTAGTTTGTGCATTTGTGGGAAACCTCACAAACAGCAAGACAGGAATCAAGTAGATGTAGCCCATTTGACTAAAGTGTGATACTTCATAATGTTGTATAAAGCACCAGAGCCTTGAAAGTAGATTTTACTATTGCTTGCTGCTATGAAAGATATTTTTATAGAAATAAGGGACAACTGATGCTTGAGGTGAGAATTTTAGGATTTACAAATGAGAGAAGTGATAATTGACCAAGCTCCTGAAGGGTCCCCTGTGTGAGTACAGACGCAAAGTGAATTGTGGTGAATTGGCAAGCCTTATAAATAGCTCCATGAAGTTTAATGATTTTCCCCCAGCATGACATAAGATTTTTAAATTTTGCTTTTAAATCTCAATCACCTGTTGAATCTTTAATTTTCAGTGTATAGTTGGTTATATTTCTGCCCTGCTTAAAAGTGAGATTTCTTTGTATGGCACAGAAGGTGCTCTGGGAACAGGCCCCTGCTATTATCTCTGCTTTCATTTCTTACCATTGGGAAAAAGGAGGGGGGAAAAAAAGGAAGTAATGGGTTGAACGTTAATGTGAGTTGAGAATTAAGGGAACTAATTCTTATGCTTTATAAACAAGCTTTTTTGTGTGTGTTTTCTTTAAAAGAATTGTTTTCTTATACATGTAAATAGCCTTCCACAATAAATTTGCCACCTCTTAACATAATGAATTTTCTTTTTGAGATGGTTGGGTGAGTGTTTGCTTACCAAAGAAGTTAGCAATCAGGCATGAATTGCGTTGGTGAATTCACAGTTGTTTGTATGCAAAAATTGTAAATGAAATTAAAACATCATATTGTTATTTTTTAAAGACAGAGCCTTGCTCTGTCACCCAGGCTGGCCTGCACTGGCTCTTGGCCACTGCAACCTTGCCTGTCAAGGTCAAGCAATTCTCCTGCCTCAGCCTCACAAGTAGCTGGGATTACAGGCATGCATCACCACACCCAGCTAATTTTTGTATTTTTAGTAAAGACGGGGTTTCACCATATGGGCCAGGCTGGTCTTGAACTTCTGACCTCAGGCAGTCTGCTGCCTCAGCCTCCCAAAGTGCCGGGGTACAGGTGTGAGCTGCTGCACTTGGCTTAATTTTTGACTTTGTACATCCCAATATCAGTGAACCAAGTAGTTTTTCAGTTGTCTGTTAACATCTGATATGAAAAAATTCTCTCAAGACTGTAAAAATACTTATTTTTTTGGAGTATAACTCCATGATATAATTGGTAAAATTTATGTATTAGTAAAATAAATGATATTCATATTTTAAGAATAATGCACCAAAAGCTGTAAAAGTTGGCTTTGTATTTAACACAGAATTGGGTGCCACCTTGAGTGTAACAGCTCATAGTTACCTAAGAACTTGTGTTACTTCTTCTGTCTACTTGACAGCATCAAGGTAAAAGAGGTTTTGTTCTGTTGAGAGGCTGGATTAACTATTAATGATACTTTGCTGTAGTGAGAAACCTTTAGATAGTTTTCAGATATTGGTTTCATCATGTTTCATTGCTAACAGAGGAGAACGATGGTGAGGCTGGTAAAATTAGGAATTTAATACATTGTAGTTAGTCCTTGAAATTTTATATCAAAACACTGGTAACAAACACTTCTGGTGAACTGTGAAGTTTTAGTGTATCCATGCAGCCTTTAGGCTGGGTAGTCAGAGGTCCTCTCTGCCTTCTTGCTTGTGGGCTTTCTTTCATACCTTCCTGGGGGCAGAGGGAATAAGGATCCCACTTTTGGAGAGAATGATTTCACTTTTCTTCCCAGAATTTAGAAATCAGCAGCAAATCTTTCTTTTTGAACTAGTATTTCTCTTGGGTTATAAATTATACTCAATAATAATTTTGAAAGTGACAGAAAAACATTTCCTCTCAGAGTTTCTCATAAGTGGTAGCAGCAGCTACCTTCTAAGTTCTGAATCAGAAACCTAACCAGCCTGAGACTACCTCCTTTTCCTCCTTCATTCTCTTCTGGCCACACCTCCCCTGCCCGCCGCCCTCTGGCACCCGCAATGTAAAGTTTGGAGCGAACATGACATAGACTATGGGCACTGTGTTCAGAAGCATGAATGGTCTTGCTTTGGAATTGCAGCAGGGAAAGCTGGTACTGGCAAAGACTATATTTAAGGAAGTGTATGGAACTGGGACTTCATCCTAAAAGTGAAATCACAATCTGAAAGTAACCTTATATTATTTGAAAAACTTAAATTATAATTGAAAATATGTACTTATTTTTAGAATGAACAAAGATTATATCAAGTGTTGATTGTTTTTGGTGGACATTTCCATACTAAGTTGTATAATAACATGATTGGACATCTTTTAGTTTGTAATACAGCCATAACGAAGAGCATTTTTTTTTTCCTTTTTCTTTTTATTCCTTATAAAATCATCAGACTTTTTTTTTTTTCTTTTTTTTGAGACAGAGTGTTGCTCTTGTTGCCCAGGTTGGAGTGCAATGGTGGTGTTTCAGCCCACCGCAATCCCCGCCTCCCAGGTTCAAGCAGTTCTCCTGCCTCAGCTCCCTGAGTAGCTGGGATTACAGGCATGCACCACCATGCCTGGCCAATTTCTGTATTTTTAGTAGAGACAGGGTTTCTCCATGTTGGTCAGGTTGGTCTCGAACTCTCAACCTCAGGCGATCCGCCTGCCTTGGCCTCCCAAAGTGCTGGGATTACAGGTGTGCCTGGCATACGAAGAGCAGTTTTACAAAATTTTTTTTTTCTTTTTTTTCACTCTCGCCTCCCTTCCGCCCCACACACACCCCGCCTTTCTTTGTTTTCTTTCCTTTTTCACAGAGTGTTGCTCTGTCACCCAGGCCAGAGTACAGTGGTACGATCTCACCTCACTGCAATCTCCGCCTCCTGGGTTCAAAGGATTCTCCTGCCTCAGCTTCCCAAGTAGCTCGGACTACAGGCACACACCACCACGTCTGGCTAATTTTATTTTTTTGTATTTTTATTAGGGACGGGGTTTTATACTATGTTTTCCAGGCTGATCTTGAACTCCTGACCTCATGTGATCCGCCAGCCTTGGCCTCCCAAAGTGCTGGGATTACAGTAATGAGCCATTGCGCCCGGTCTCATTTTTGCAAATTGTTCATGGGCTTTATTATGTATCCTCTTTCAGTCTCTTACAATCAAATAATTATCTTTTTTTTTTTTTTTTTTTTTTTTTAGACAGAGCCTTGCTGTGTCCCCCAGGCTGGAATGCAGTGGCATAATTTCAGTTCACTGCAACCCCTGCCTCCAGGTTCAAGCTATTCTCCTGCCTCAGCCTTCCGAGTACCTGGGATTACAGGTGTGCTCCACCACACCTGGCTAATTTTTGTATTTTTAGTAGACATGGACATTGACTTTGCTGGCCAGACTGGTCCCAAACTTCTGATCTAAAGTGATTTCACTGCCTCAGCCTCCCAAAGTGCTAGAATTATAGGCATGAGCCCCACTGTGCCTGGCCTCAAGTAATTATTCTTGAGACACTTAGCATGTTATTTTCCTTGTTGATTTTTCTTTTCATTTATTAACCTCATAAACTTCTTTTCTGTCCTTATTTATCTATGGTTTTGCCTGACATTCTAGAATTTCTTTAGTGTTTTCTGTCAGCCTTGTCACTTTTTTCATCTTTGGCAGATTTTAAGTTTTCACTTGGCTCTAGATTTGTGTTTGATTGAACATCAATGAAAGACCGACAAAGGATTTTGATGGGTGGGGATAAAAGTTAGTGGTAATTGGGGATAGTTTTTTGAATGCTCAGTTCACCAATGATTGTTCTTTCGTTTGCAGAATTTCTGCTTTTCTGTGAATTCTCATAACAGACGACTTCAATAATGAACACTGGAATGACAGGGACTCCCTTTTAAGGCTAGACTGGCTTTTGGAGATGTTGGTCAGTTAATCATCCACCCTCATCAATTACTCAGATGAATTGCTTTATTCTGCACCTTTGTGAACATTCCCTTATGAATCAGTCTCAAGTTTTGAGTCAGGACCTTAGTACTTGGCTTCAGATAGTGGTATCAGAAATTGGCACCTGAGCCAGAAAAGCCTCTGGATGTTTTGCATCTCAGTGAGAAGTCTCTTAAAGATACTATGTTGGAGACACCAAGAGAGGCTCCATAAGCATGCGTCTCAAGGTACTAGAAAGTGTAAACATGTGAAATAGAGAGGAGAAGCAGTTAATTGGTAGTGGCAGGAGAAATAGGATAAGAGAAGTATTGAATCCTCAGAATAGTGCAGCATTAAGGTGGAGAACCATCTCATTGAACACCTGGAAAATTGATTTGGGAGCTGCCCTGACTTCTAAAGAAGCGTGTGGTTTTTAGGCCTGCTGAGGCATTTTCCTCTTAACTTCTAGGTATGTTCTTGCAGTATTAACCTGTCATTTCAGGCAACCTTAACACGTATTTGTTTCTTTTCAGACAGACTCTTGCTCTGTTGCCTAGGCTGGAGTGTAGTGGTACAATCGCAGTTCACTGCAGCTTCAACCTCTTGGGCCCAAGTGATCCGTTCATCTCAGCCTCCTTAGTAGCTGAACCACAGGTGCATGTCAGCATTCCCAGCTAATTTTGTTTATTTTTTTTTTAGAGATGAAGTCTTACTATGTTGCCCAGGCTGGTCTTAAACTCTTGGGCTTAAGCGATCCTTCTGCCTTGCCTTAGCCTCCTAAATTCTTGGGATTACATGTGTGAGCCACCTTGCCCACTTATATTTGTTTCTTGTAGTCTTAAGCGGCTCCAGATAAATGAAAGGACTCTTTAATTTTTGAAAACCCTCCTAATGGGCCATAAGTGGTGACTCATGACTTTAATTCCTATACTTTGAGGGGTCCAAGGTAGGAGGATTACTTAAGCCCAGGAGTTGAAGACCAGCCTCAGCAGCATAGCAAGACCCCATCTATACAAAAATAAAACAATTAGCCAAGCATAGTGGTGCACAGCTGTAGTTCTCACTACTGAGGAGGTTGAAGTGGGAGGATTGATTGAGCCCAGGACGTAGAGGCCCCAGTGAGCTATAGTTGCACCACTACACTCCAGCTTGGGTGACAGAGCAAGAGTCTGTCCCTTTAAAAAAAAAAAAAAAAAAAAATCCTCCTCTTGTACACTGCAAAGAAAATTAAGTTTGTGGATGATTATGTAAAGAATTTGGCAAGTGAAAGGAAGTTTATTAAATTTGCCAGAATGATTCCTGTGGAAAAAGAATGTGGGTTTAAGAATTTAGGTAGAATAATCTACCCAGTTACTATCTTTTTATATTTCCACTGCACAAAAGTCAGGGTCCTCATGCTCAGGTGTAGTGATCTGAGTGACAAAGGAGCGTATCATGTCCATAGCTTCCGTGTGTTCTTATGCTTCCCTCACTTCTAAAATTCTAGGTAGATTCAGAGTGACTCCATTTTTCTCCTAGGATGTTTTTATCTTTGAAGCATCTCCCCTATGGGATGTCATTCTGACTAGCGTTACTGGTAATCTGCTATTCCTTATCAGGGTTCCAGGGCTTGACTGAGTGCTGGACTGATAGCCCTTAGTGTTCCAGGAGTCTTAAACTTCTAGTATGTTACAGCTTAGAAAGTTAAGTATTAGAGCTACAAGGCCATTAACTGAAGAGTCAAACCGTTCATCTTCATAAGGAGTTTATACTCTTTTAAGATGTGAGTAAAAACAAGGATAAAAGTTACGAGGAAGATCTGTAGGTTGCATGCAAGAGAGTAAGTGGGGAAATCAGAGTAAATTGTTGGCTTTGAGGGGTGTGTGTAAGGGGATGAATAAGAAGAATATTATGTTCCAGATGATTAGTTGTTTTAATCAAGAAAGCTGATTAATAGGGATGATTAATTGATTGGTTATATGAGAAAATAACATTTTAAAAGCTGATTTAAAATAAGATTGAATGTCCTACTGTTACCGAAACACCAGGGTTTGTCTAGGTCCTGCTGCTCTCCACACAGAAAGCCAATGACTGGCTGGGTGAGGTGGCTCACACCTGTAATCACAGGACTTTGAGTGGCTGAGGCAGGTGGATCACTTGAGGTCAGTTCAAGACTAGCCTGGCCAACATGATGAAACCTCCATCTTTACTAAAAATACAAAAATGTGTTGGGTGTGGTGGTGGGTGCCTGTAATCCCAGCTGCGAGGGAGGCTGAGGCAGGAGAATTGCCTGCGCCTGGGAGGGGGAGGTTGTGGTGCGCCAAGATTGTACTACTGTATTCCAGCCTGAATGAGAGAGTGAGACCTGTCTCAAAAACAAACAAACAAAAAAACAAAAAAGCCAATCACTGAAAGAACAAGTATTACCAAGGAAGAAGCCTTAAATTGGGTGCTGCAGTGAGGAGATGGGAGCTCAGCCTTGAATCCATCTCCCAGACTCACTAAAACCAGGGCTTTATATAACAGGGAAGAAATACAACAATATGAAATAGGAACTAGGGAGGGGCAGGGAAGCAGTCATGTTGAATGAAGGATCTAAAGTGTCATTGTCTGGATTTGGTAAGTTTCAGTTGTTTGTGGTTTTTTTTTTTTTTTTTTTTGGAGACAGAGCCCCACACAGATAGACGGCCCCTCTGTGGTCTCCTTTTTCTTTCCTCTACTTAGACCTTTTTTTTTTTTTTTTTTTTTTTTGACGGTGAGGCAGTGCCTTGCTCTGTCAGCCAAGCTGAAGTGAAATGGTGTGATCTTGGTTCACTGCAACCTCTGCCTCCTGGATTCAAGCGATTCTCTTGCCTCAGCCGCCTGAGTAGCTGGGATTACAGGCGGGTACCACCATGCCTGGCTAATTCTTGTATTGTAGAGACAGGGTCTCACCATGTTGGCCAGGCTAGCCTTGAACTCCTGACCTCAAGTGATTCAGCCACTTTGGGGATTCTAAAGTGTTGGGATTATAGGCATGAGCCACCAAGCTCGGCCTTCAGTTCTCTGAGAGAGAGAAATTTTTTTTTTTTTTTTTTTTTTTTTTTGGGGGGGGGGCCTCTGAAGGTCTTTCCCTGAGAAAGGAACTTAGATAAAACAGTTTTTTTTTTTTTTTTTTTTAAAGGGGAAAACAGGTTTGTTTTAAGCGCCCCCTCCTTCCCCCCCTTTTTTTTGAGATGGAATTTCACTCTTATTGCCCAGGCTGGAGTGCAATGGTGTGATCTTGGCTCACCACAACCTCCACCTCCCGTATTCAAGCGATTCTCCTGCCTCAGCCTTCGGAGTAGCTGGGATTACAGGCATGTGCCACCACGCCAGGCTAATTTTGCATTTTTAGTAGAGATGGGGTTTCTTCATGTTGGTCAGGCTGGTCTGAAACTCCTGACCTCCAGGTGATCCACCCACCTTAGCCTCCCGAAGTGCTGGCATTACAGGTGTGAGCCACCACACTCAGCCCTTAAGCTTTAAGACCAGAAGGATCAGCTTCTGTGTTTAACCAAAAGAACCCCTATTTGGGTGGGTTTTATTATTGGGGTTGTTGAGGTTCTTGAAAATTTTACTGTAGGTCTCAGCAGCAGTAATCTTATGGAGAAGATGAACAATGTGATTGGCTTCCCATTGTTTATCTTTTTGTCCTTTAGATTTCCCCATTATAAATTTGTGTGGTTTAGCTATGAGATGGCAAGTTTATCTGGAAATGTAAATAAACTAATGTAGTGAATTTGTAACAAACATTAGATTGACTATAACAGGCTGAGAATACTGTGAAGGTTATCAACAACTAATGTCTGATATGCCAGGCTGTCTGAATTGAACATTCAGGTGCCTCTCCTCAGGGAAGCAATGGTCTCATGGGGACTGAAACAAGTAATTTATATATTTTAGTAATTTGGTAATGCAAATATAGAGAGGTAGAGGAGGTGAACTTAATTCTGGGAAGATGATTAGAGGTAACATTTGGGACTGAGGTTAGAAAAATGAATTGGGTAGCCGAGCATGGTTGTGCCCCACTGTAGTCCCAGCTACTTGGAGGGCCGAGGCAGGAGAATCGCCTGAACTTGGGAGGTAGAGGTTTCAGTGAGCCGAGATCGCACCACTGCTCTCCTGCACTCCAGCCTGGGCAACAGAGTGAGAAGTCGTCTCAAAAAAAAAAAAAAAAAAGAAGAAGAAGAAGAAGAAAAAAGAAAAGCGAGTTGGATGTGAGAGGGAGACAACTGAACCAGTGGCATTTCAGGGAGAGAAAATTATATACGAAAAGGTTTAGTGGCATGAAAAACCATGTTATGTTTGGGGAGCCACATAGATTAGAGCTCAGTATTTCCAGAACATGCAATACTACAACGGAGAAATGGAGGGAAAGATATTTCAAATGAGATTGGGGAACTAGCCTGGGATCCCTGAAACATTTGAGGTTTGGCAGGGCAATGCTGTTGCTCCTCCCTGAGATCAGGAGTATAAAAGAAGACATTAGGTTTATAAGTTTATAGATTCAATTTTAGACATTACATTCAAGCCATTCAGGGACTGTCTAGGTGAAAATGTCAAGTAGAGGTTGGAGGACATATGGCTCTGGGTTGTAGGAGAGACTCTTGGGCTGAAAACTCACATACAGCCATCATCAATGCCCTATAATTCTTCATGGTAAGGGCATATGTAGATAGAAGGATCAGTGAATAAACAGAGGGTCCTATAGTTGTCACCAGCATTTAAGGGCTACATGGAGGATAATGGTCTTCCAAAGTACCCAGAGTTAGGAGGAGAAAGCAAATGTAAAAAGCATTTTAAAAAAACAGAAAAACTTATGTCCTCCTGTAATGATATTTAGCAATTAAAAAATAATGACTGAAAAGAAAAGAACCATAATTTAAAATATATTTATTCAAACTCCACAGGAACCTCTTGCCTATTTTCTGTGTGAAATAAGCCAGTATTGTCCTGAGGTGGGAGTAGGGCAGATGGTAAAGGATTGATGAAAGGCTAAGATGTAGAAGGAGCTGTTGACTGTACTGTCAAGCATTTTTCAGATGATATCCATAAGGAATACAGCTATTAAATAATCAGGTTGATGGACTTTTTTTTTTTCCCCACTCATTGGTCTAAATGTATACATGGAGACAGTGGGTGGTTGAATTAATATGTAATTACAAGTTGTAAGATTGCTGCTTTGGAGGAACTGAGAAGTGGTGAACAAGAGAGTCACTTTAGAATCGTGAAGATGTGTCATTTTAAAATCTGACTTATAAAAGCAGACTAGATCTCTCTATCATTTCATAGAACAAAATAAATTCTAAGGGGGTCTAAGGTTTATATGCAAATACTATTATAAAGCATATTAGAGGAAAATTGGATGAAAATTAAAAATGTTGATGTGAGGAAGGCCTTTCTAAGTTAAACAGGAAGACCAGAACTTAACAAAAGATTGGTCAACTTCATTGCAGAAAAATAAAGTGTGTAGGTTCCCAGACACTACTGTGGAAGTAACGGAATAAAATTCCAAAACAGCTCACTAATTGAGGGGGAAAGGGTTTGCAGTGTGTATAAGTGTCCTGAGTATGGTCATGGGAATGGGTGGTTCAGGAGTCTGGATTGAGGAGGCTGGGGTCCATAGCCAGGGCTTTTATAATAAGCCATATCAGTATGGGCATCCAGGTCCCCCTGATGATAGCAGGTATTGTGATGGCATGGAAAGCAATTAAATGGCTTCTGGAATTCTTCACAAATGTGGAGAATTACCAGACCAATTTATGATATGACAGGGAGGAGTAGATGGTAACATAGATGGAATATGTGGGCCTCAAAGGATACAGTATCATAGTGTTAACCTTCCTTGATTTCTGAGTCCTTCTGTAGCTATGAACAAATCTGAAGGTTTAGAGATAAGGTGAAAATGAAGTTAGAAACCTTTTCATGCATTATTGGAATCCTCTTTGGTTTGGAGATCCCAGTGTCACCTGCCAGAATATGGTTTATAGCTTGAACTTTTCTTTCCAGTGTTTACAATATGGGAATTAACTTCATTAGAGCTGTGAGGTTTAACCGTGGGCTTTTTCATCTTACATGCTTTGATTTACGTAGATATACTGAAGTGTGAACTTTTTGTTGTTTTGGAATAAAAAATTGCCATGATGAAGATGGATTCAAGTGTAATCTCTTTTTTGAAGCAGCGAGTTGATACATGGAGCACAGTTCTCTGGAAGTGGAAGCTGAGATACAGATTAAAGTGAAGTTCCCACCTACAGTAACACTACAGTGATAAGAAGGGGGATGTTGAGGGTGATAAGGAGGAGGAGGTGGATTTAAACTATGGAAAAAACATTTAACATCAGACAGGCCTTGAATCCTTCATTAACTCATTCAGTAAATATTTATTGAGAGAAGACTGTCTTTTGCTAGGCACTACATAGCAATAGGCAGGGAGGGCTCACCACATGCCAGGCACAATAGTACTTTACTTTCATGGGTTATTTCATTAAATCTTCACCACAGCCTTTCAGTTAGACATTATTATCCCCATTTTACAGAAGAGGAGACAGAGGCTTTCGAGAGTTTTAAGTAATTTCCCCAAGGTCATATGGCTATTAAAAATGGCAGAGGAGGTCAGGCACAGTGGCTCACGCCTGTAATCCCAGCACTTTGGGAGGCAGAGGTGGATGGATCACGAGGTCAGGAGATCGAGACCATCCTGGCCAAGATGATGAAATTCCCTCTATTAAAAATACAAAACTTAGCTGGGTGTGGTGGCATGTGAGAGAATCGCTTGTACCCAGGAGGTGGAGGGTGCAGTGAGTCAAGATAGAGAGCCACTGCACTCCAGCCTTGCTACAGAGCAAGACTGTCTCCAAAAAAAAAAAAAAAAAAAAAAAAAAGGGCAGAGGAGACTGGGGGCAGTGGCTCATGCCTATAATACTACCCTTTAAGGCAGAGGTGGGTGGATCATGAGGTCAGGAGATTGATACCATCCTTGCTAACATGGTGAAAACCCTGTCTCTACTAAAAATACAAAAAATTAGCTGGTCATAGTGGCATGTGCCTGTAGTCCTAGCTACTGGGGAGGCTGAGATGGAGAATCCCTTGAACCCGGGAGGCGGAGGTTGCAGTGAGCTGAGATTGCACCACTGCATTCCATCCTGGGGGACAATGTGTGCATCTTAAACAGACAAAAACATCCCCCAAGCAGGCAGAGGAGTCTGTTCCTAAATCCAAGGCAGAGCCTGAGCTCCAACATTATGCTCCTTCCGAAATGAGGGGAGGGACACTGCTGAGGGCTCACTGTGGCACCACGTGCCAGATCTTCAAGGTGAGTCTCAGTATCACCCCAGCTGTAGGCACTGTGCTCTGTGCTCTCCTCATGGCTAGGCAGGTGGGCGACAGCCTGTGGTAGATTCTGCTTTCTCATCAGCTATTCATGCTGGGTTTATCATGCTCATTGATTGAAGTTATAAGCTTACAAATTTGGGAAAAACTCCTATTTTAACAACACTGAGAGGATATTCTGTACAGGTCCATTTTTTTTTAATGCAACTAATTTTTATTCCTTTTTTCCTTGACATCTTCTCATATTCCAGTCAACATAAAAAAAATTAAAATTTGTTTACTGCTTAAAAAAAGAAAAACACTGAACTATTGAAGTCTGTTTTTGAAATCCTGATACTGTTGATAGCATTTTCGTGTCACTATTTTATTTTTAACATGTGAACTTTTTATTATGAGAACACACTTTAAAGAATCCAGTTGGAAATACTTGTTAGGGGCAGGAAAACAGCTTTACACACGAAATAGTCTGGGTAATAGGACTGTGTCATTTTTATTAACTTAAAATTATGTACTTTAAAGGAAACGCGTTAGGTTATTTCTTTTTCCTTTTCTTTTCCGTCTTTCCCTTTTACTGTTATCTCCCTTCCAAATCAGTACAGCAATTATCTTCTAATTAAGTTGAACTGGTGCTTACATTCCTGTTGTAGATGTTTATTGTTAATCCTTTCCTAAAAGGACAAGTATATTATCTCTGCTCGGTAAATGGGTGTTGCTGTTCACTTGTACTGTACTGCGAAGGAGGAGGGGAAAATTAAGGTATAAAATAAGAAGTCTCTTTCTAGAGGAGTTAGGCACACTAGATATTAAATGTGTATTTAATTAAACACAATCAGGAAATAAAACAAAGATTAAACATTTGAAATCTGTAAATTCAGGTTCTGCTTTAATATTTCATTCTTAAGTGACAAAAATGATTCACTGAGCCATATTTTTTAGGGCCAGTGAAATAGAAACAGCCAAGGGTTGCATGTCTGTTTATTATAGCCTGTAAGGTGATTACCCTGGCTTCTCAAATTTCCTAGTATATTGAATTCAGATGTTAGCATTTCTTGTTTGTATTTTATTTTCCTGAATTGAAAATCATCTTGTAGAGCCATGCTAGTTCTACCTTAAAAAAAGAAAACACCCCTCTGCTTTAAAAAAATGGTACTTCCTGCTTTCATAAACAGTCATGTGCATAGTTTAGCAAGGCCTGATGCCTCTGGAGCTTTTTCCCTTTATAGCACCATTGAATCTCAGTCCTAAGAGAAGTACTGCGAATCTTGTGGCCTCATTCTGAACAAAAGGGATTACAGAAGAAAAACCTCTTGATATAAGGCTTGAAAGCAAGGGCAGGCAATCTTGGTTGTGAATATTTTCTGATTTTTCCAGAAATCAAGCAGAAGATTGAGCTGCTGATGTCAGTTAACTCTGAGAAGTCGTCCTCTTCAGAAAGGTACAGCTACATCTCTTGCATGAACAATTAATGGTGTAGCATTGCTAAGAAACAAACCAGGACATATTTTTTTTTTCCTTGTCAAGTTTGCTATATAACGTATTGTCCTGCATGCTGGTATTGTGCTGTATTGAAGATGTATATTTGGGCAAGCTGTTCTGCTTTTGCAAAGGGTAATTGATTTTTTAAGAAAAATAGTGAAGCCTAATCAGCTGCAGCATGCACACCATAACACAGCAGACCGCTGGTTCATGTGTGACAGCTGTTGAAGGCTTTAAAAAATAATTCAGCTAACAAACAAAAATTCTTGCTTTTTTTTAAAAGAAAATACTGTGAGGTTTTCTTCCGGTATTTTGAAGTTGCTGCTCTACAGAATTACAAAGGTTATTTGTAAAATGTAGATTAAAAATACTTGATTTTTGGTTGTAATAAGTATTCTTATGTGGTAAGGGAGTGCCATTTGTAAATAGCTTAGGAATTGCAAACCCACAGATTAGTCACATTCTGAAAGAGAGATATGATGCTTCTTCAAGTCTGTGCTAGGAAATGGAACAGTCACTGCATGCAGTAATGGTTCATGCCTGCAGGTAAGGACAAAATGACTCAGAAGTATTTTTAAAGCAATTATTTTATCTGTCAATCATATGATTATACCTGTAAAGAGATATTTTATTAAAATGACTATTTTGTCTTATAAAAAGAATTAAGATATTTTAATCTGAAGTCAGAAATAAGGCTGTAATTGCCCATTTTGTTATGCAAATATTGTGTTCAGTTCTGTTTACGAAAATTGTGTATACTACATAATGTCTTAAATCGAGGTTCTTGGGCATGCAGTTGATGGTTATCTTTTCTCTTGGTTACCTAATAGGTTATACTTAATACTGATATTTTATACTTAAGGCATATGTTAATTTATCTTTTCTAGCATTAGTTTGCAAGGTTATCTTTTTTGTTCATAGATGTAATATTTAGGAAAATATTATGGAGAAATGTGTTAATGAATGATACAGGAAAAATACAAAAAAAAATGAGTTGAAGAACTTACCATGGTTAAATGGATTTAATTAAAGTATGCTAGTATATGAAGGACATGATCTGATGTAAAAGTATCATTTTTAATGGATTTATTAGTATAATCAGGTAAAAAGCTTCTGGCTATAACTTAGGGCATCACAAATAAAAATGATGTTACTGCTTTTGTTAGAGACTGAAAGTAGAAAATTTGAGGACTGCTAGTGTTTATTTTTGTGTGGCTTGTAACTTCTGGTTTGTGGCTAGCCATCTGATCTTAAACATTCTGTTTGCTGAGATAAGAAACAGCCTTCAGCCTTGTGAATATTCTGCCAGTAAAATGGTGGTGATGGCAAGGGGAGAAGAGGGTGGTGTGCACAGTGAAAGAGCTGGGTGTCAATTGTAATGTTAGAGTTTGGTACTAGGAAGAGCAAACTTAATGAGATGACAGTAATAATTACATTAGCTTTTTGGAGTATCATGAATTCTTTACTGATAAATTGAGGGTTGGACAGAGTGGATGTAAATATTATTGAGAAACAGTATAGGAATGGGTGAGGTTTTCTGGTTAAAATACATTTTGTAAGAAAAGATATTCTAAGATATTTTGGCGATTTTATTTATTTATATACGTACCTACACTCTTGTGGTTATTTGAAGGAAAGGGAGGACGCATGTGGTTATGATTTTAAAGTTTAGAAATCAGTCACTATTGCTTATGATAACTTCATACACAGTTTTATCAGAGATTGCTTAATTTATGGATTATTATTTCATGGCCATTGTGCAATATCCTGACTTAATGGTTGATAAATGTAGCTTATAAGCCAGACAGCAGTTAGCAAACATAGAAGTTGTTTTATTAATGCAGATATATTAAAACTAGGAGATAGTCTCCCTCACTTTTTGATTAAAAGTCATACAGTAATACACAGTCAAATCGTTTGTCTTTTTAATTTGTTTGGGAAAATTTGAAAAATAAGACTCTAAAGTTTGAAAACAATTTGTGCCTTGTAACACCATATTCTGTCCAGGAATTTAATACCTGATAGATTCCTGTAGCATTATCATTACATTCTTCAATTTCTTGTTCACCAATCCAGCTACATTTTAAGAGTTTTTGCTTTCACTTAAAAAAAATTAAAGTTAATGGTTTGATGCATGGTGCTTTACATCTTAGTGATATTTGAAATTTGCATACAGTCAGTGTTCCCATCTACTGGTAGAAAGGATGAAGAAACCTGGCTTCTTTCTTTAGAGAGGGGAGACGCTGCTTGATTGTAAGCAAACCAGAAGTTATCGTTCATCACAACATATTTTGTTGCTACAGTCTAGAATGATCTTTTGATAATTCAGAAAACTGTGTACAGAAAAGCACCTCTAAATACAAAATATAAATACAAAAACTGATGTGATTATTTCTAGTAATTTTTTTTTTTTTTTTAAAGATGGGGTTTCACCATGTTGGTCAAGCCAGTTTTGAACTCCTGACCTCAGGTGATCCGCCCGCCTTGGCCTCCAAAGTGCTTGGATTACAGGCATGAGCCATTGCGCCCGGCCTATTTCTAGTAATTTTTTATCTCATTTTTATCCTTCTAAAATAATTGCTAGTCTTGCAAGAGTTTAGTATTGGTTGAATTATTTTTGTTCAATTTTGTAAAATGGGGAAAGCAAAACAACCCAATTTATTTTTGTAGAATATTAAGAGTCCTTCATTGAAAAATACAAACATGATTTGAAGTAAAAGTATAATGGAATTTAAAGATAGTTGGGGGGCTACATTGGAAAATATGTTATCCTAATAGATCTCAGTACCACCTTGAAATCTAAAATTATGTTTTTACCTTTAATGGAATATTGGAGGTATATAGAATGCCATTTTGTCAGGGGAGCTAGGGAGTGATTCTGTTCTGAATGGCTGACTCTTAAGACCAAAACTATCAGGGTTACAAAAAGTTAATTTATTTTTTAGTTTTGTATTTTGAAGAGAGAAAAAAAGTTCAGCATACCCCTTTTAAAAATCAAGAGCAGAGAATTCTATTGAATGATTTTTATTTTTAAAGTGCCTAATGATGAATAAAAAATTATGTATGTAACAGTCAGTTAAGAGGAAGACATTGCTGCAAGACAGTACCCTCTGAAGATTTTAGGAGTAAATCCTACTACAAGTTTTTCCTTTTTTTGAGTGACTGTTGAATGAGTGAATGAATTCATCTTGAATATAGTAGAGTTGGTGCTAGGCACATTTTTCACTCTCTTGTTTACGCCTATTTACAGTAATAAATGTGAGCATCTGATGGAAAAAACTAGATTTTCAAGTTCTTGTTTCTTCATTTTGTCCTTTCTTAGCTAGAGCACTTCTGGGATTTATGGGGTAATGTGTGTGTGGGAGAGTAGTAGTAGTAATAAAGTGGAAGGAAGAAAATAAGAGCTAAAAAGATGTAGTTCAGTTGTCCCTTGATGTTCAAGGGGAGTTGGTTCCAGGACCCCCATAGTCATCAAAATCCACAGATGCTCAAGTCCTTCGTATAAAATGGCATAGTATTTGCATATAACCTGTGTACTTTCTCCCATATGTTTTAAAACATTGCTTATAGTACCTAATACAATGAAAACACTCTGTAAATAGTTGTTAAAAAATCTGTATTATTAGTGTTGTATTTTGTTTTTTATTGTTTTATATCCCAAATATTTTTCATTTGTAGTTGGTTGAATCTGCGGATTTAGAACCCATGAATATGGAGGACTGACTGTAATAATTTATTAAATAGTCTAGATACCAGTTCTGAGTGCTTTATAGGTGGATAGAGGGAGGAGAAAGAGAGGGAAGAAAGGGACGTGTGTGCTGTACGGAGAGGGAATGGCTATTAGGAGAAATCAAATCATCCCAGAAGAATCCTGGGTGAACAGAAGGTACTTTGCTGTACTTTCATTTTTGTCAAACTTTATTGTTATTTCTTCAGGGAACTCATGTAACAAAATTGTACATTTGTTAATCAGTAAAGAAAGTTGAGCCCAGGGTGGTCAGAACTATGATTCCCAGTCTGTCTAGAGTGAACTGAAGGAGGCAAGGAGGGCTGAGGAGTTTGTGAGATGAGGAGATCTGAAAAGCTGAGACTGTATTCACACTGAGACTGCTATTGTTAAGTGTGAGTGAATGTTGTTTTAATTAATAAAGTTCACAATGAACTAAAAATTAACAACAGTACTATATATGTTTGCATTTTCTCAGGGAACAGATACAGAAGGGATAATTTCTTTTTGCACGTTTGTGGGTTTTTTAATGTATTTTAGTTTGTTTAAAGGGGGTCTGTATACTTGTAGCTCAGTAGATGAGAAGTCGTATCCTAGATCCTTAATATTCCAGTTAGCTAGCAAATACTGAATTCACAAATTGCTAGCTGTCTTGTTCAAGAAAGGAGGGAAATGGAGTGGGACAAAGTGTCATAGCCATATTTATGCTGTGGCCTACATTCTACCAATGCTGAATAAAAAGGATTGGTGAGAATTGATAAAGATTGTGTATTGTCCTTTCTGCAGTATAAGGGCATTTCAAATCCATGAGAAACCCAGGCTGTTTTTGTGTTTATAATTTAATTGTTACTTTCTTATTTTGGTGCCTCATATGCAAAAGTGAAAATGATATATAGCGATGTGTGGATGTGGAGAGCAAAAAGATATACCCGGAAAAATGAGGAGAATGGAAGGGAGAAAACTCAAAAGTGAGGAAGGTAGCAGATGAAGAGAGAAAGAAGTAAAGGTCATTCCGTGGAAAAGGATCCTGGACCAACATGTCTTTGATTTGATTTTAAGTTGATACATTTTCTTTTATGATGTGTGGTGGACTAAGAGCAGTTACAGGAGGTGAACCAAAGGTTCTTTCTTCATTGTTTCCCCCTCCTTCTCCCTTTGCTGCCCAAAGACTAGGACAAACATTTGTTAACTATTTTTCCCTTTTCCAACTCCTGCTCTGCCTCTCTTGGCTTTCTTTCTTTCCTTGTAGATAGGTTCTTATTCCTGACTGGTAGAATGAGATAATATAGTGGCCGATTGTGTTATTTTCTCATCACTCAATTCTTTATTTAATTTTTATTAGTATTTTTATTGAATATACATATATGGGATATTACACAGATCATAGATCTTTATGAAAGATAGTTTATTGAATTTTTTTTCAGGGAGTGTGTGTGTGTGTGTGTGTGTGTGTTTGGTGCATAAGAAATCTTTGCCAAGCCTGGGGTCACTAATATTTTCTGCTAGATTGATTTTTAGGAGTTTTAGGATCTTAATATTTAAGTCTCTGATTCATTGGGGATTTTAGTATTAAGGTAAAGATTGAGATTTTTTTTTTTTTTTGCATATGGCAATTCATTTGTATCTGTTTTTGAACATTATATGAATGGAAACCCCTGGAAATGCCTTTCATCTGTTTTCTTCCAGTGTTATCTATGTGAAGTTCATCCATGTTGTTGTGTGTAGTTGTAATTGATTCAGTCTCATGTCTGTACAGTATTCATTAATATGCCTTAGTTTATTCATTCTAGCAATAAGCATTTTGGAGGCTTACAGTTTGTGGTTATTACGAATAGTGCTGCTATGAACATTTCTTTCTTTTGGTTTTTCTTTTCTTTTCTTTCTTGTCGGAGTTTGCTCTTTGGCCCAGGCTGGAGTGAGGTGGAGTGTTCTCAGCTCACTGCAGCCTCCATCTCCTGGGTTCAAGCGATTCTTCTGCCTCAGCCTCTGGAGTAGCTGGGATTATAGGCCTGTGCCACCACCCTGCTAATTTTTATATTTTTAGTAGAGATGGAGTTTCGCCATGTTGGCCAGGCTGGTCTTGAACTCCTGACCTCAGGTGATCCACTTGCCTCAGCCTCCCTACGTGTTAGGATTACAGACATGAGCCACCACATCCGGCCTGCTGTGAGCATTTCCATCCATGTCTTTTGATTAATGAAGTGTGTATGGATTTGTTGAATATATTCCTAGGGGTGCAGTTGCTCAGTTTTAGTGGGTATTGTCAGTTTTCCAAAGTGCATACACCGATCTATACTTCCACCAACTGTGTATACTCTGGTTTCTTTTTAACTTGATATTGTATATATTTTTTTCCTTCTCTTCCCTTTCCCTACTTTTCTCCTTTCCTGTTTCTTTGTTAGCATTCTGGTAGCTCTACCAGTGTTACCCAGAGTTTGCACCATTTTGAGGAGGATTAGAAGCAGCAACTGGAGTATTTCTGAACATCAGTGTTCATGAGGGAAAACAGAATTAGAAGCACAGACCAGTAAGCAACCCTAAGGTGTCATCAGAGGCACTGCTTTCCCACAGACTGTTTATAATTTTGTAATTGAGTACTAGAGGCCGTGGGTATTAACATTAGTTTTCAGACTTGGCTTCAGTAATAGAACTTTTCTTCCATCAAACCTTAATAGAAAGTTATCATGTAAAATATATAAAGAAGGTGCTTGGTTTAGGAGCTGGGGAATGTAAACCAAAGCCGCAGTTTTGGATGCGTAGCTGTCCCCCTTGGAACCACTCCCTTGAACTCCAGTCCTCTTTACTTCAAGCCCTTGAGGTAGGTAGGCCTCCTTAAGTCTGACCAAGAAATGATGACATTTTGAGAGCTTATGAAGTGGTAAGTTTTAAGCTGTTCCTGGTCTCTAGAATTTATGTATCATACACTTAAATAAAAGTGTAATGTTAGTTTCTGGTAAAAGACTGGACAATGTTCTTACCTACTTTTCTGTTGGCCATTATTTATTTGGTCTAGATGTAGTAGTTTTAGTTTCTACATTATTTTGTAATCAATTTAACTTTGATTCTGTTTTCTGATGCTTCTCTGGAGGGTTGCTTACATTACAGCCAGAGCAAACCTTTCAGAACACAGATCTGACCAGGTAGGTCATTCCGTGTTTAAAGCCTTTCAAGTGTCTTCCCCTTGTGCTTGGGAGTAAGGTGGACCCCTTATCTGGGTCAGTGAGCACCTCTGTTCTCTGTTCTCATCTCTCTCTCCAGCCTTGTCTCATATGTCTCTTCCTATGGTCATGTCCTTGCTCTTTTTCTGTTCCCATCCCTCCTGCCTGTATCAAATTACAGGACCGTGTACTTCTCCTTTGTAGCATTTGTCACAGCTGCTGTTTGACGGTGGGGAGTACCAGTGACATTTGGTCCACTTACCGGCTTACTCACTGTTAACCCCACCTTATGATATTATATGTAGAAGTGTTTTTATCACAAAATGTCAACAAAACAAGTAATGTTCATTTGCAGCTTACAGATTATGGCTTTATAGGAAGACTTTCTTGCTATGAGGAGGCCTCTCTTTCTATGGTATTGGCATAGATTAATAAATAATCATAAGCTAATTTTGTTAACTTAAAAACTGTCAAGGTTACAGGTCTTAGGTTTTTTATCACCATAAAAGTGCACAGTCTATTGTTATTTATTTTGCATTTAACACACAATGGAAATTAAATTTGGACACTTTCCATCTCTGTGCCAAAATGGCAACATCAAACCATAGTCATTTATATGCCAAATATTAGTATTTCCTGTATCACCTTGGTGCTTTTTTTTGGGGGGGGGAGGGAGTTTCCACATTTGCACGTCGCACTGTACTGTCTTTTACTTCATATCATGGTTTTTATTTGTTTTTTCGAGACAGAGTTTCCATCTTGTTGTCCAGGCTGGTGTGCAGTAGCACCATCTCGGCTCACTGCAACCTCCGCCTCTGGGTTCAAGCGATTCTCCTGCCTCAGCCTCCCTAGTAGCTGGGATTACAGGCGCATGCTACCACGCCTGGCTAATTTTTGTATTTTAAGTAGAGGTGGGTTTTTGTTATATTGGTCAGGCTGCTCTTGAACTCCTGACCTTAGGTGGTCCACTGGCCTTGACCTCCCAAAGTACTAGGATTATAGGCATGAGCCATCACGCTGGGCCTAATGTCATGCTTTCTTATTTTTAAATTTGGTAAAATAAATATCAAATATTTTAATGCTTTTTAAAGCTTAATTTTCTTTAAAAAGGAATGTTTTTATCTTTTCCAGAAATGGAGAACCTATATCGTTTGCCTTAAAAAACAATTACTGTTAAATCCTGTCTAGATTCTGTTGTCTGATAAAGGCTCCAAGCCTAAGCCATATGCTCTCTCTGTTTACAAGGGAAGTTAAATTGGCAAGTGTCATAAAGGAACATAAATATGTGTTAGCACGAAAGTGAGACATGTTCTCTTATACACCCAGATAGATTGAAAGAACCTTGGAAAAGGAGTAACTTCCTCAGTATGTGATTCAGTGTAATTCAATACCAGGTTTCAAGTATCACCTAAGATCATTTTGTATGCCAGGAGTGGCACTTCCTCTTCTCTTGGAGATCCTCTTCTCTTCCAGCAATGTAGGTTATGATGCATTTATCAGGGAGGTTCTGAACAAATGTGAGCAGCTATTATAGTAACAATGGCAACGATAAAAACTCTACTTTTAACAATCATAGTGCAGATTCCTTTTGTAACATTCTTTTATGTACTGGGGCTGGAAGAAATTAAGACCAATGTTAGTAGATTATATTTGTTATCCATCCCCTCAACATTTTCAGCAGCTGCTCTGCACTAGCCACTTAGTGCAATTTGGAAATTGGGGAGCCACAAAGGCAGCACAGAAATGTAGGATTTGTACAGAATATTGGTATATAAAAAACTTGCATGGAAGACACATTCATGGCTGGCTGGCTGCTGGCATTACTTGTTCTATTTCTTGGACATTAAGTGCTAAGCACTCTCATGGACAAGACTACAGTGAGTATTCTTTGGCACTCCTTAAAAAGAATTGCACATAACTAATAATTGCATTTCTGGGAAACTTACTTTAAAAGATCAGAGGTGTGGTAAAGAGGTTACACACACAGTTGCCTATCAAGAGTAGGTCTAATGAGTGACGACAGTCAGTGGGGCGTACAGAAGCTAGAGACCATGACACCATCTAGAGGTGGCTGCTGATCAGCTTTCTTGCTGATTGCTGCCATGTAGAAATACAGGCCAGGTTTTGCCGGCTCTTCTGGGTTTTTTTTTTTTTTAGGACAAGTTGAGCATTTGGATTTTTATGTCAAATCTCTTCATTTTAAATGCTTGTGTGGCTGGGCACAGTGGCTCACAACTATAATCCTGACCACTGCTTTGGGAGGCCAATGTGGGAGGAGTGCTTGAGACCAGGAGTTCAAAACCAGCCCAAGCAACCTACCAAGACCCCTGTCTCTACAAAAAATGTAAAAATAAGCTGAGTATGGTGGTGTGTGCCTGTAGTCCCAGCTACTTATGAGGCTGCGGTGAGAGGATTGCTTGAGCCTGAAGTTTGAGGTTGCAGTGAGCTGTGATCATACCATGGCACTGAAGCCTGTGTGACAGTGTGAGACCCTGTCTCTAAAAATACATGCATACGTACGTACATACATACATATATACATAATGGTGCAAGTTCAAAACAAAGTCAAAACAGCCTTAAAAATAAGAGTGTCTACTCTTCAGATTCAGCCTATGGTAAATATTTTTCTTCTGTACTGTAGCACATTGGTTCTTAATTTGTGAGCCACAGACTTGTGCAGGCTTACTGTAAGGATTTTTTTTTTTTTTTTTGGGGAGATCGAGTTTTGTTCTTGTTGCCCAGGCTGGAGTGCAATGGCAAGATCTTGGCTCACTGAAACCTCCATCTCCCGGGTTCAAGCGATTCTCCTGCCTCAGCCTCCCAAGTAGCTGGGATTACAGGTACTCTCCCGCAGGCCTGGCTAATTTTATATTTTTAGTAGAGACAGGGTTTCTTCATGTTGGTCAGGCTGGTCTCCAACTCCCAACCTCATGTGATCCACCCGCCTTGGCCTCCCAAAGTGCTGTGATTATAGGTGTGAGCCACTGCACCAGCCTGTAAGGTATTTTTTTAACCCTGTGAGTACTATGCACTAGCTGTAGATTGAAATAATGGAAATAAAATTATCTTGATGCTTATGGGTGTGTCTCTGGAGTTTTCAGACATTTCAGGTATGCCTGAAATGATCACTGCTCTGATGGTCATACCAAAATAACATTACATAATTCAATAAGGTATTAAAACTCTATGGACTAGGAAGAGCCCTGATACAGATGTGGGTTTTTCTCTTTCTTTCTTTTTTTTTTTTAAATGTGAGACGGAGTCACACTGTCACCCAGGCTGGAGTACAGTGCTGCAATTTCGGCTCATTGCAACTTCTGCCTCCCAGGTTGAAGTAGATCTCTTGCCTCAGCCTCCTGAGTAACTGGGATTATAGGCTCCCGCCCCTATGCTTGGCTAATTTTTGTATTTTTAGTAGAGTCAGGGTTTCACCATGTTGGCAAGGCTGGTCTTGAACTCCTGACTTCAGGTGATCTGACTGCCTTAGCCTCCTAAAGTGCTGGGATTACAGGTGTGTGCCACCATGTCCAGTCTAGATGTATATTGGATATTATTGATTTGTTCTGTAAATATTTACATTAGTGGAACTTAAGCTTTGTAAATAATCTGAAAATGAAGGAGATAGAATACTATTCTGTTTTCAAAACTGCTGCCTCATTTTTCCCTGCCTTTCCCTTTTCCTTCTTTTTCCATCTGTCTTTTCCTCCCTTGACCTATCCTCCCCCAAGGAAAAATACTGACACTAGTTTGACAACTACCTGTAATGCAGTAGAAAAAAAGCGGTCAGAGAAAGTGCAGGTTACAGTAGAAGGTTATGATGGAGCATAGTCAGATGGACACCCAGATACGGGTATTCGCTGTGCAGCTAGTAAAGGTGACTAACAAAATTGGCTTTAAGCTTCTTGACAGCCACACTAAGAGGTTAACATTGCTCTTTTTTATCTTTAAGGACAAACGATACTAGTTTCCCCAGTAGAACCAAACCTTTTCCTTTAACTTAATTATTTTAGGATAACTGTTTCCACGTCTTAAAACAAGTGCTTATTTATTTTATAAATTTCAGATAAAAGGATGATAAAGCACTGAGCTCTTAATCATTGAAGTTCAGTTACCATGATTAATATTTTTTGGCTATTTTTTTGTTTTAGTCTAAGATCTATAAAAAACCAGCAGATGGGCCACACATGGAGGCTCATGCCTGTAATCCTAGCACTTTGGGAAGCAGAGGCCGACGGATCACCTAAAGTCAGGAGTTGAAGACCAACCTGGCCATGGTGAAACCCCATCTCTACTTCAAAAAAAAAAAAAAAAATTAGACAGGTGTGGTGGTGCACACCTGTAATCTAAGCTACTTGGGAGGCTGAGGCAGGAGAATTATTTTAACCCAGGAGGCAGAGGCTGCTGTGAGCCGAGATCAGGTCACTGCACTCCAGCAGCCTGGGCAACAGAGCAAGACTCTGTCTCAAATAAAAACCAAAAAACAAACAAATGAAAAACCCCAAAATCAAACAGATGTACTTTAATGATAACATTATCACCAACTGTACAATCCAGTATCATGCTGAGAAACGATTTTTGAACTGGCCTTTTACACTTAACATATGTAGTTTTTCTTATGTTATTGAATAATCTGTAGCATAATTTTTATGGTGTCATTTATAAAGGCTGTATAGAGCTGAGTTCATGATATGGTTGGATGTGCATAATTTTATTGTTTGAATCTTGATCTTAGAAATGGAATAACTTGTGAAGCCAATTTGTAAGACTCTTGATAAAGGAGTATTGAATTGCTTTTCAGAAAGTTACATCTTTGCACCATCATTGGCAGTGTATAAGAGGACCTTTTAAATTGTACTCTTACTTGAAATTCTCAAAATAGCCTCTTTTTGGAAGTTGTGTAGATGACATTGAACAATATTCTAGATAGTGTTGACTTACCAGTCTCTGCTCTTTAGGTCTTTTCTCTAGTAAAGTTAAATATTATTGTGATAGTTTTCGTGTTCATTGGGTATGTGTAAGTAAAAGTGAGATCAGTATTATCAACTCTAACAAAATAAAACATTTATTAATAGATTTTTATATTCAGTCAAGCATCTCTGAAACACCTAAAGTGTACCTAATGTGTCGTGGTAAGAAGTTAGCAGTTAAGTGACATAGTCAATGAGAAAAAAATTTGGGTATTCTATTTATGCTAATGAATCTAAATTTTGTAAGGATTTCAAGAAGTTATGTGATTCAGCCCTCTCTAAACAGATGACAAAACATTCAACACAGATGGTTGGCTGATTGGCTTCTGTGTGTGTGTGTGTGTGTGTGTGTGTGTGTGTGTGTGTGTGTGTGTAACAGAGTCTCGCTCTGTCACCCAGGTTGGAGTGCTTTGGCGAGATGTCGGCCCACTGCAACCTCCGCCTCCAGGGTTCAAGCGATTCTCCTGCCTCAGCCTCCTGAGTAGCTGGGACTACAGGTGCCTGCCTCTATGCCCAGCTAATTTTTGTATTTTAGTAGAGACAGGGTTTTACCATATTGTCCAGGCTATTCTCGAACTCCTGACCTTGTGATCAAGGACCTTGGGCTCCAAAATGCTGGGATGACAGGTGTGAGCCACTGTGCCTGGCCTTGTGTTTTTTAAAAAAGATGTATAGGAATTAATGTCCTCTAACCTTACTTTTTCAACCACGGCCTTGTGGTTGTTTGCTCAATACATTTTCAGTGACTTAATTTTGTTGTACTACAGTAAAATTACTACTTAATTTTGTTGCACTTCTAAGACAATTCTAAAATTTAATCAACTTTTTGGTCAAGACCTTTTCATTTTTCTTGCTGGAATTTCAATTATTTTTGTGGGGGACAGGGGCATGCTATCTCTGTGTAGTCTCAGGATGACTGGAATCTAGTCAAAATAGTATTCGAAGCTGAGGAAACAGCATCTGAGAAATCAGGGTGAAATGAAACATTGTGGCATCATGTTGAAACTCTAAATACTTCCATAAATGGGGAGAGAGATGGAGGAGAGAGGATGGGAAAATAGATGAGAGGGGCTTATAGTGACCAGTTGACAAAGAAAGGTCTTTGAGTTTCATGCTGAAGTTTACCAAGAGCCATTGAAAGGTTTTAGCAAGGATGTTTATAGGTAATATATGTACATTTCCCTGTGGGCATAAAGTAAGGTCTTCTAAAGAAAATCTAAAGAAGTACATTTTCCCCTCTAGAATGGAAGGCTGTAAGATTTGCTGGAGACTTTGCAGCAAGATGTTATTCATCTGTTCCGGAAACAGTTGAGAATATTACGGCAGCATTTACAATGAGTGACAGAGGGTGGATGAATTCCTTGACACTGGGAGTATTAAACATCAAAATGGATTACCATAGGTAGAGGTACTTCTTTCTAAAAACAGATGGCCCAGTGCGGTGGCTCATGCCTGTAATCCCAGCAGTTTGGGAGGCTCAGGCGGGCAGATCACCTGAGGTCAGGTGTTTGAGACCAGCCTGGCTAACATTACAAAACCTCATCTCTACTAAAAATACAAAAATTAGCTGGATGTGGTAGTGCACGCCTGCAGTCCCAGCTACTCAAGAGGCTGAGACATGAGAATTGCTTGAACCTGGGAGATGGGGCTTGCAGTGAGCCGAGATCAGGCCTCTGCACTCCAGGCTGGGTGATAGAGGGAGAGTCCGTTTCAAAAGAAAAGGAAAAAAAGATAATAATTTGAAATGTTTGCTCATCATTTTGTATCAACAGTTTGTTGCAGAAATCCTTAACTGAATGGATACCTAAAGCATCATTTATATAAGTCATTTATAATACTTCTTGCCAGTGCTGCCCAAGTAGACTTTCTGAGTAGTCTGTCTTCCACTGATGGAACAGTCTATAATATTAATAAAGCCTATGAGCATTTGAAATGTGGCCAGTATGATTGAAGGATTAAATTTTTAATTTTACCTAATTTTAAAATTCAAAAAACACTCAATTTTTTCTTTTCAGATAAGAATGCCAGTGAACTGTTATTTTAACCTTTCTTTTTTGTATTTAGAAATGAATATTATTTCCTTTATTGCTCTTTTGTTCTTAAATGAATGCTTTTCCCCTTTGTTTCCTAAGCTCCGCCCTATTCTGTTTTTTTTCTTTTGTCCTTTCTATCTTGACACTATTATATTTTACAGATAAAAGAGTTTATTTCCTTTACTGTAACTCAAATTAGTAATTTAAAGAAAACTGCACTCTGTTATTTGTCCTTGTATAAAGTTATTTTGAGTGTGTATTTTTTTTAAAGGATCTGTTTAGTTTTCTGTCATCATTTAAGGAGAAAGATGTTAAATTATCTGCCATTATATTACTTACGAAATGTTATATCCTCTTTTTAATGTTCCAACATAAAGCAGTCTTTTTAAGGCAAAAGGAGTGTAGCTTCTTAAATGTTTAGTTTAAAGGGAAAGATAAAATCATATGGATGAATTTCCAGCTCTGTGTTGTCTGATAAAAGAGATAAAGGTAAATAAAGAAATTATAGTTTATGGCATTTGGCTCCCCACCCTGCGCCCCCACAGCCACAACACAGAATTTAACCTGAGTTTGTTCTTGCCATTCAATGTTAGCTAGAGGTTAAAAAAATACAAAACCCTCAAATTTGGATTCAATTTCAATTCTTGTACCCTTCACCAGACACACCCCCACGTGGTGATTACTCATGATTATTAAACTACTCTGAATTCAGGATGCAAAAAGGACACCTTTTCCCTGGGACCAGGATAGTCTTTAGCCTGTAGGAGAAGCCTCTGTTTAATGCAGAGCTGAGGAAGGTTTACAGTTAAGTGATGATAGGTGTTGTTATATTCTTTTATTGAAAAGGAAGTCTGGTGAGATTAAGCTTAGAGTTGTGAAAGAATTCTTGTTGTTGTTGTTCAGCCTAATCTTTCCCATTAAAAATGCTATAGTGGCTCACACCAGTAATCCCAGCATTTTGGGAGGCTGAAGCAGGAGCATCGCGTGAGTCCAGGAGTTCAAAACCAGCCTGGGCAACATAGTGAGACCGTGTCTCTAAAAAAAGAAAAGAAAAGAAAAGAAAAAAGCTTGCCTTTTTTCTTGGTGGGTATCCATCAGTTATAACTTGACAGTCTGTGTTTGAATAAACGAAAGACTTCTATAGAGAAATCCTTGGCTGCCTATGATATAAGAAACAGATCTTTTACCTGTGAGGCTCAGTTTAGGACTGTCAGTTTCTTGTGGGGGAGCCTTTTGTTGAAGGAAAAGGTTTATTGATGCATTTGTTGCTGTGGTGTTGTCCTGTTATTCCATTTCAACATAGACGTAAGTATTTATTTCAAAGTAGACAAATGAAGAAATTGTGTTTGGGCGTAGTGAGTTGTGTAGTGTGCATTTCATTCTCATTTCATTCCTCCACTGCCACGTACCCCTGAGTAGCGTCTGTTGCTGTTGATGCCCTAGTATCAGCCGTGTTCCTAGTGGCAGCTTATACTCTGCTTGGCAGTAGCCCCTTGCCTCCCCACAAGTTGCTAGAAAAGATTTAACAACTGGTGGGGGAAAAAAAAAGGAGCTGATTTTCATAGTAGTAAAGTGGTTCATCTAACTGTTTGATGGAATTACTGGTTTTATGGGGACTATTAAAGGTTTTCTGATTCCTTGGACCAGATATTCACGATGAATTTGTAGAAGAACTTTTAGATCAGTGCAAATCAAGCATTTTCCAAAAAATATTCTTCCACTTAAATATTTTAAAAGTGGATCTACCGAAGTTAACTTTTTTGAGAAACCAGGCTCTATTTAGTTCCATGATGTGATTTGGTACATTTTGTAATTTTGAAGTTTAAAACTCCTATTAGGATTCAGTGGCATATATTGCATGCATGTAAGGGACAACCTATATATCTCCAAATGTGAAATTATGATGACTGACGACATACCCTCTGAAGTCCAACACAGCTGACTTTTCTCCAGTAATGCAACACATCAGGTTTTTTTTTCTTTCTTGCATTGTTTGCATGTAAGGGCATGTGGTACACAGTAGTGTTTTTGTTGTTGTTTGAGACAGAGTTTTGCTCTTGTCAACCAGGCTGAAGTGCTGTGGCACCATCTTGTCTCACTACAACCTCTGTCTCTCAGGTTAAGGTGATTCTCCTGCCTCAGCCTCCCAAGTAGCTGAGATTACAGTTGCTGCTACCATTCCCGGCTGTTTTTTTGTGTTTTTAGTAGAGAAGGGGTTTACGATTTTGGCCAGGTTGGTCTTGAACTCCTGACTTCAGATGATATGCCCGCCTCGGGCTTCAAAAGTGCAGGGATTACAGGCATGAGCCACTGTGTCTGGCCAAAGCAGTGGATTTTTAAACAATAGAATAACACTTAGCTCATGCTTTGATAGGCACATGGGCAACAAGAGCTCATATGAGAACAAGATTTACATGTCATATGTCATCCTTATTCTATCTAGGTCATATACTTAAGATTATTAGGAGGAATCACCACATTTGAGAATTATTTTTTCCGTAACTTTAGTATAGTTGAGGTTGTGAAAGTTAAAAGTTCATTTATGAATGATGTGACATTTTAATATTTTTTTATTTGCTAATCAAAAGCATTTATTATTTCTTGATTTTTAACCAGGCACGTATAGTGTGATGAATTGAATGAAAAAAACATGATAGTAAGAAGAGAACATGGAAGTCTGGGCCATCTTCCACCCTTGTTTTATACATTAGAGAGAAAAACTGATGCCGAAAATGGTGAATTGATACAACTAAAATTCTAGATTTTATAAGCTGATAACTTCCAATATTTGAAATTGAGGCATTTGGAGTCTGGGAACTTAGTACAAAGGAATTTAACAAGTTTTTCTGTTCTTCAAGAAAACCAGGAATGATTATTTAAATTATACTAGTACTGCTCTTTTAGCTGTGTTCTAGTCAGGGAAGAAATAGCTTACATGCCTTTCATTTCACAGAGCATTTTCCTGTTCACTGTTTCATTCTTTAAAAAATCCTTGTAGATAAATAGGCTGGTGGCTTTTTTCTCACTTTGTAGATAACAAAACCGGTAAGTTTATGACTTAACAATGTCACATACCAGTTAATACTAGAGATGCTCTCATAGCTATGTTTTGCAGCTCCAAACCCCTGTGCCTCAGAGTATAATTTCTGAACCACAGAAATGCCCATTGTCTGTATGTACAAGGTGGCCTGCATCAGGTTGCAGATGTGTGTAAGAGGATGTACTCTTCATGTGTCTCTTCTAGTCACTTCAATTTATATGCCTCAAGAAGGCTGAGAGATGAGATGTCTTGTCCTTGGTCATCACATAGAACAAATACAATTAGCACATGTGGACAGAATTGACAGTTTCGTTATTTTTTACCCTCTTCTAGACCAGCTTGTTTGAACCTTTGAATCTTTAGTTTCAAATCTCTCTTTTTTTTTTTTTTTTTTAAAGAGGCGGGATCTTGCTCTGTCAGTCTGGAGTGTAGTGAGTGGTAGGATCATAGGTCACTGCAGCCTCAACCCCTGAGCTCAAATGATTCTCCCACGTCAGCCTCCCAAGTAGCTGAGACTATAGGTGCACACCCCCATGCCTGACTGTGTTTTTTTTTTTTTTTTTTTTTTAATTTTTTGTAAAGATAGGATCTCGCTATGTGCTCTCTGGACTAAAACAGTCTTCTTTCGTCAGCCTCCTAAAGTTTTGGAATTACTTAACGCCGCCACGCTTGGCCCATGTCTTTTCTATCTGAAGAGAACTGTGTGATTTCTTAGGCAAGGGGACTGGTGTTTAAATATAAATGTCTCTGACTTTTTAGGACTATAAAATTGGCTTCCTTTAAGTAGTAGCAGCCTTTTCAGGAGATGATTTAAAAGATTGTTAAGGTTAAGCATGACAGCTCGCGCCCTTAATTCTAGTACTTTGGGAGGCCAAGGCAAAAGGATCACTTAAGCCCAGGAGTTCAAAATCAGCCTAGGCAACATAGTGAGATCCCGTTGCTATGAAAATAAAAAACTTTTTTTTTTATTAATAAAAGGTGGTTGATACAATCAATTAAAATACCAAGAATTAAAAGTCTTCGTTTTAATGACACATTTTGTTAGGTACAATTAAGTTTTTATATTTCATTCAGTTAATAGTTAAAAACTTTGAACAATAAAATTACAAACCAAGGAAAGGTTTAACGTGTGTGTGCGCGCGCGCACATGTGTGTTTTTTGGTGCGTATGGCACTCAGGTGTTATTTGTAGTTGTGTAGGCATTATTGGCAATTTGATAATCAATGATGTACTTAAAAGGACATCATCATTTTCTTACTTTCTCTTCCCCTTGTTCTGATCTTTCATTAAGGACCTCACCTTCCCTGAGTGCTAAGCCTTCTTCAAGCACGCTTTCAGTTAGTCCTCATTGCAATATTATCATCTCTGTTTTACACCTGAAAAACTGAGGCTGTGAGGTAACTTACCCAAAGATACAGAACTGATCATTTTAAAAATTGCTGCCTTTTACAACACAGAGTTTATGAGGACTTCATATGTAGAGAAAAATGGCTAATAGCAGGAGAAAAGACCTTGGAGAGAATAAAAATAAGAAGGTTTGTTAACATGCAGCCTTGTGCAGTAATTAAGAAGCCCATGGAAGCGTGGTTTTGATTTCTAGTTCACATGGTCCTGCAAGTAACAGGGCCCTCCATTTTTCTCTACAAAAGAGTGAATTTCAGTGCCCTTAGGAGCCATGGGGCCACTCAAGTGGAACTAGTACCCAACATTTACTGTCTGAATCTTAGTGCCTCACCCTCACCTGCCTGGTTCTTAGAAGAATTTGAGCTATGGACCATTCATAAAAAGGGAAGAGCTTCATTTTTTGGGAAACGTCAGTCACGTGGAATCCTTTTCTCCCTAACAGTTCAGGGAAAGTGAAAGATTGCTATCACTAACTGCTGGCAACTTACTGAAATTGTTAAAATTTATAGTTGATTATCTTCAGTACTCAAAAGTATTTGGTGGCCGAGTGCAGTGGCTCACACCTGTAATTCCAGCACTTTGGGAGGCCAAGGTGGGTAGATTACCTGAGGTCTGGAGTTGGAGACCTGCATGAGCAACATGGAGAAACCCCATCTCTACTAAAAATACAAAATTAGCTGGGCGTGGTGGCTCATGCCTGTAATCGCAGCTACTCGGGAGGCTGAGGCAGGAGAATCGCTTGAACCCAGGAGGGTAGAGGTTGTGGTGAGCTGAGATCATTGCACTCCAGCCTGGGCAACAAGAGCGAGACTCCATCTTAAAAGAAAAAAAAAGCATTTGGCACTGAAGGAAAAACACATACACAAACACAACACATAACACACACACACACACACATTAATAGAAAAGGTGTCTGTCTTTGATTAGTGAAGAAGTAGATAGAAGTTGAACCAAAAGCAGTACCTCTCAGTTTGTTGGTTTTATCTAAATGTTGGTCCTTCCTCAAGGTCACTGTCATAGGTCTGTTGTTCTTCTCATCTGCATTCTCTCTGAAGATGATCTCATCTGTTTCCATGGTGTTAATACCATTTGTGGGCTGGCAACTACCAAATTTATATCTGTAGCTCTGTATTCTGAGCTACAGATGTATATGTCCAGCTGTCTACTTTATATCACTACCTAAATGTCTACTGACATCTCAAATTTAACTGGCTCTAAACCAAACTCATTATCTTGTCTAATCTTTCCTGACCGTACTGAAAGATCGATCATATGGCTAATCTGTGCTTCATTCAGTTTCGTTTTTTGTAAAGTGTGGTTGCTGGGTGAGGAAGAAGGGAATAAATAATCCTTTTGGTTTATGGCTGTCCTGAGGGGCTCTGGGGTCGGTGACAGAAATTACCCTGTGTGTAACTTTCTCTCTATGTGTTTAAATGAACATCATAAATAATCGTTAAAAGAAGGTAGAAGGCAACAAGAAATTTTGTGAGGTCTGTGTAAGAATAGCATTAAGTTCCCTAATCTTACCCCAGCAAATAGGATTTTTGCTGAAGTGTGTTTGTGACCTTCCAGCTTTTGTTTTTGCAGCAGCTGCTGGAGCCATTATCATCTCTCCGCCAGGCTTCCTCCTCATGCTACTTCTTAATTGCCAGGGTCTACAACAGTGGGGCCCACAGACTTTACCCTGCCTTGCCGTGACCTGGGGATGACCTTTCTGTCACTAAAATTTTGTCACTCTGCCTTTTAAGTTTTAAAACAGTCTCCAGCTGGGTGCGGTGGTACATGCCTATAGTTGTGGCTACTCTGGCAGCTGAGGTGGGAGGATCACTTGAGCCCAGGAGGTCAGTGCCTTAGTGCAGTAAGACTGTGCCTGTGAATAGCCACTGCACTCTATCCTGGGCAACACAGAAGGACCTTGTCTCTTGAGGGGAAAACAAAGTATTTTCTAAATACAGAAGCCCGAGTTACTTATCTCCTCGTTTTCCCCCATAGTCTACATCTAATTGGTCACTAGATCCTACTGGTTCCTTTGCAGAAGTCCTCTCCAGATCTGCTCTCAGAACTTGCCATACTGCTTTCATTCTGTCATTCCTCCTTTTTGCCCTCAAATGTTGTTCCTGACTGCCACTAGCCTCTCTTCCTGTTCCTCTGCCCTTTGCATCATCCCCAGGATTATATTCCTAAAAGAGACTCGTTAATGTAGCTTAAGACACGTCATTCATAGTCTGTTGGTCCGCATCTAAAGTCCTCACTTATTCTGCCATTTTCTGGCTCTTTTACCCTTCTTTTTTTTTTTTTTTTTTGAGATGGAGTTTCGCTCTCGTTACCCAGGCTGGAGTGCAATGGCGCGATCCCGGCTCACCGCAACCTCCGCCTCCTGGGTTCAGGCAATTCTCCTGCCTCAGCCTCCTGAGTAATTGGGATTACAGGCACGCGCCACCATGCCCAGCTAATTTTTTGTATTTTTAGTAGAGACGGGGTTTCACCATGTTGACCAGGATGGTCTCGATCTCTTGACCTCGTGATCCACCCGCCTCGGCCTCCCAAAGTGCTGGGATTACAGGCGTGAGCCACCGCGCCCGGCTCTTTTACCCTTCTTATCTTTATAATGTATACTTCCCTCTACCTGGACCTCATTGAGAAAATGCTGTATCTCCTGCATGCTGTCCTTACCACTCCACTGCAGGGGGTCCTGCTGCCTCCTATAGTGCTGTCCAGACCTCTGTACTGAGACTCAGTGCCTTTCAACCTACTAGCTCAAGAGACAAGGAGCTTTAACCATCTCATGTCCATGTTCCTGGTGCCTAGCACATTCTTTGGCCCATAGAGTAGACACAAATTTTATCTGAATAAATATTTTTATTTCTTTCCCAGTTGGTTAGGAAGTACTAAAAAAAAAAAAAAAAGTAGTTGTGGCTTTTTTTTCCCCCATGAGACGGCATCTTGCTCTGTCGCCCATGCTGAAGTGCAGTGGTGCATCCTAGCTCACTGCAGCCTCCGCTTCTCGGGTTCAAGCGATCCTCCTGCCTCAGCCTCCTGAGTAGCTGGGACTACAGGCACATGCCACCACACCCAGCTAATTTTTTGTATTTTTTAGTAGAGACGGGGTTTCACCATGTTGGTCAGGCTGGTCTTGAACTCCTGACCTCAGATGATCCACCAGCCTCGGACTCCCAAAGTGCTAGGATTACAGGCATGAGCCACCATACCTGGCCCTATATTTATAATTAGAAAATATTGGACAGTATCTTCTTGTTTTACTGCCTTCTGAACAGCCTTGCAAATGCTTCTTTTTATAGCTGTTTTTACCCCAACCTCTCTGTGTTCTCATTGACTCAGTGGGGTCTCTAGCTACTATGGTGTTTTTGGTTGGCTGGGAGTGGGATGCCTGGAAAAGCCGACCAGCAGGTGAGACTTGGGCCCACTTCCCCTGCCAGCTCTTCAGCCCTCTTGGGGTTTCTTTCTGGCAACTCTCTTTGCTTTTAAAAGTACCCACTCAATGTTTGAAACACCCACAAGTTCTGAACCTTGGAGGCACACTCAGTTTATTAATGGCAGAGTTGGGACTTCCGCTTAGTTACCTGGGCTTCTTCTCTTCCATTTTATTGATAGCAGCAGCCAGAATCTTTGGCAGAGGTCTCTGGATTAGACTGGTAAGTTTTGTTTATGCCACTTCTCACATATAAATTTAGATAATCTGCTCAGCTGCAGATATTAATGTGTTATGGTTTAGAGATAATAACATCTTTGTAGCTGAAATTAAAATTATTTTGGTCTTGCTAAACATTCAGTCTATTATAATTCTCAACTTTCTTCACAGCCCTAAATTTACCATTCATTATTTAAGATTGCTTGGCATGTGACTTTAGGATTTTTTTTTTTCTGGACAGAGTCTCGCTCTGTCACCCAGACCAGAGTGCAATGGCGTGATCTTGGATCGCTGCTACTTCAGCCTCCCAGGTTCAAGGCATGTGCCACCACGCCTGACTAATTTGTGTATTTTTAGTAGAGACAGGGTTTCACCATATTGGCCAGGCTAGTCTTGAACTCCTGACCTCAGGTGATCTGCCTGCTTTGGCCTCCCAAAGTGCTGGGATTACAAATAACTTCAGGATTTTAATTTTAATCATGCCACCTTTGATCCTATCTCAGGCTCTTCAACTGTGAAGTGTTAACTTCTAGATTTAGAGAATTAAGATTAGAATGTAGGCCACCTAGGTTGGCTCACATGGAAATAATCCCTGCACTTTGGGAGGCTGATAGGGGAGGATCGCTTGAAGCCAGGAGTTTAAGACCAGCTGGGCAACATAGAGATATATCTACCCAGATTAAAAAAAGGAAGGTTAGCTGGGCATGATAGTGGGTATGGAGTCCCAGCTACTCTGGAGACAGAGGTGAGAGGATCACTTGAACCCAGGAGTTGGAGTCTACAGTGAGTTAGGATCATGCCACTGCACCCCAGCCCAAGTGACAGAGTGAGACCGTGTCTCTAAAAAAGAACAATTAGAAAAAAAAATTAGAATGTTAAGTTATCCTGACTTTTTGAGTCCTAGCTTCACCTTCTATCAGAATTAATAAAATACTGAAGTAGAGTTATATTTGAAATGCTGGCTTCTGTGGTAAGCTTTTGTAGCTTTCCATTCCTCATGTTCAGTTGATAGCTGCAGTCAAGCTAGAAGTCACTCTAAGGATTGGCGATCTGGGTTGCCTCAAGACTCAATGGTGAACATGGTTCAGTGGCTCTTGTGGATCAGCCTGGAGCCTCTCTTGAATGCACATGAGGTAAAAATAGATGTTTCATTCCAGGTTGGCAAGAATAAGCTCTAGATTGTTTTTGTCACTCATTTCAGATTGGACTGTGTGTGTGTACATGTGTGCATGCACACCTGCCTGTGAGTAGGTCCTTGTGTATATTGCAGAACCTAATAATGACTACTTGCTTTAGTTTGAAGTTTTACCTGCCCCTGCCTATAAATTTCCAGCTGCTGCTTTTTTATTATTTTGAGACGGAACCTTGCTCTGTCGCCAAGGCTGGAGTGCAGTTGGGGCGATCTTGGCTCACTGCAATCTCCGTCCCCCACCCCGGTTCAAGCGATTCTCCTGCCTCAGCCTACTGAGTAGCTGGGATTACAGGCATGCATCACCACACCTAGCTAACTTTTGTATATTTAGTAGAGATGGGGTTGCACCATGTTGGCCAGGCTGGCCTCGAACTCTTGACCTTAAGCATTCCACCCACCTCAGTCTTGCAAAGTTCTGGGATTACTGATGTGAGCCACTGCACCCTGCCAAATTTCCAGGTTTCTCACAAGCAGTCAAAGGAAGAGGGGATGTACATTAAATTAACTTAGAGCACTAGGGTTGAAGGGTCCTATGAGATCATATTCATTTTATAGATGAAGTCACAGACTTAGAAATGTTGCCTGCCATCAACCAGCTGATAACGACATAAGATCAAAATGACAATGGGAATATTAAAATTTTTATTTTGAATATATTCTGAATTTGACCAGGTCCTTGGGCTTGCTGGAGTAAGGTTATCAGGTAGAATATGGCAGACTGTAATAGTGGCCTCAGTGACCTTTTCTTGGTGGAAAGATGTCCTACTAATTTTCTTGAGCATTTAGGATCATCTATAGGGGTGGTAGGGGGAGTGGCTGATAGTAATGCCAATCCATGAGAAGATGTCTGGTCATTTTGCTGGGAGAGACGATGGGGAGCAGGTGAAGGGAGAAAGACGAGAGTTGCAACGATAATGAAAGATCATGTCTGACTCGATCTTCCTGCATAGAATCATGGTTTCCTGTAAAGGAAGAGATCATCATGTGATGATAGATTTGTATATTGTTAGAGCTGAAAGCAGCATAATGTATTGGAAAGAGGATATGGGCTTTGGTGCCAGGGACCAGAAGCTAAATCCTGGCAGGTGGCCTAACCTCATTGTGCTAGTTTTCCTAACCTTTAGATTTAAGGGGACAGTGCATATTAAGTAGATGCTGAAGAGGGATGGATGGTATAAGGTACAACTTGATTTAACGAAATGATCACGTGCTTTGGAGTCAAGCAGGATTTTTATATGAACTTGGTCACTGATGTTTACCTAGTCCAAATAGGCAGCCTTCTCAAGAGTCCAGTTTCTCTATAATGCATACACATTTTGAGCTTTAACTAAAATAGTGTTCCTAACTGTTTAGCACAAGATACCTATTCAATAAGTGGTCTAGGAGCTGGCGGATGCTTTAAAGAAGGAACATCTAAATTTAGCTTTGTAGTCTTGTTACGTACCTCCAATATGTCACCATCTAATTTTGGCACCAAAATTAGAGTTCCTTAGTAGCAAAAGTTAAAAAGTTTACATCCTTTTCTTACCATGCAACCCCTTTTAAAGCTAATTTATTTTACTTTCTGACACCATTTCTGTGATTTCGCATAAGAGTTCTTACATCTTTCTGCTTTTAATACCTTCCCTTCAATTTTGTAAAAATGATACTGGAGCATTCTTTAAAAGGCAGGCAAACAAAGTCAGAATAATAACAGTAAAACATTGCAGGTCGTGAACTGGCATAATACTGGCAAAGGTTACTTTAGTTAACCAGCTTAAACACTTTGGTAAATATTTAGTAGATAGGTATTTCGATACATATTGAATGAATATTTTATTTGCGGAAATTGAAGGTCCATAATTGAACATGTTTAAACATAACAGAAAAAACTGATGGTAAAATGGGTGATTTCAAAGCACAGTTCTTTCTCATCACCTGTAAATCTTCTCATTTTTAGAGTCAAGTGAGGTTCAAAGGTTAGCTGTCACTTCTCCTTGGACTTTCTGTAACTATAATCTGTGGTTAGGCTTTAAAACAAAACAAAACATTTTTTTTTCCCCTTCTCCTCCTCCACTGCTCCCTAATTTCTGTCCAGGGAGGGTTTATATGCAGAAAACATTATAAATCACGTGATTTATAAATCTTTTCCACATTCTTGGGACTCAGTTTAAAGAAATGTTTTAATGTAGGTGTTCATTCCATACTTCCTCCTGACAGAACGATTATTTCACCATTGCTCCATGAAAAGATAAAAATAAATTTTACTTTTGATTATGCTATGGTCTGAATACGTTCCCCTGTAATTGATACATGACATTTCTAACCCCCCAGTGTGATGGCATTAGGAGGTGAGGCTTTTTGGAGAGACAATTAGATCACCAAGGTATAGCTCTCATAAGTGGGATGAGTGGCCTTATAAAGAGGACCGAGAAAGGGCCTTTGCCCCTTCCACCATGAGGACACAGCTGGAAGGCCCCACTAGTGAGCTAGGAAACTGGCCTTCACCAGATATTTAATCTGTCGGCACACTGATCTTGGACTTCCAGCCACTAGAATTGTGAGGAATAAATTTCTTTGTTTATAAACCACTTTGTCTATGGAATTTTGTTATAGCAGCCTAAACGGATTACGACTTTTTATATTGTGCCCATTATATTTGATCCAGAGATTATTCTGCTGTAAATAGAATTTGATCACTGTAGATAGGAAACTTCAGCAGGATTTGTCATCAAAATAGAGTATTTTGAGAAAAGAGGCAAGAAAATAGCTTTAGGTAAGTAGTTTGTTTAGAAAGGTAGGAAGCCAAAACTGACACTGCTGTGAAGATCCTAGTGTAAAAAAAGGAGCAACTTTAAGCTCAGAGAACTTTCTTACTCTTATCAAGCATGTATCACTGTATTTGAATCTAGACTGGGATTTTCCATACTTTAGTGGGGTTTCTGTTGTTGCTTTTTATTGTAGAGTGTTATTTTTAAATCTGTCTAACTAGATTTTGTTAATTATTGTTTCATTTTTTGTTCTCATCCCAGAACATCTTGTCAGCTCCTAAGAGTATGTTTGAAACAATGTATTTTGATGTTCAGGCTGTTTCCCAGCTTCCAGCATTAGTAAGGGCTCTGACCCACTTACAGAAGGAGAAAACAAAGATGTATTATTTTGGCTGGGAAGGACTAGATATAACTGCTTCAGTGATACCTTGATAATTTAAGAAAAACGTCCTTTATTCTCTCTGTATTTTTATTTGACCCGTGCAAAGATAAATTGTAATGACATTTTTTTCCTGACTTAATAGGAAGGAAGGAATGCTATCTATAGTTTGTGCTTTCTGATATTAAATTGGAGTTTTTGAGAAGTTTTCACAAAAAATTTTAGGTTGGTTAGAACATAAGAAGGTTTATCTTCTTGTTGCCCTTTTAAACAACTGATTAAATTGTGCTAGATAGGAAGAATTTATAATTCATAGCCTCTTCTGATGAATGGAGCTATTTCTAAAGTAGGGTTTCCTAATCAGGCAGCTGGACTATTCAAATATGTAGGGCAATTGTACACTCTGGTTTGCCAGGGATGGCTGTGATTTATATGTGTTTTCTTGGCTTGCTTATTAATAGGGGAAGCAGAACGAAGCCCCTTCATTCTTAGAAGTGTATTGAATGATAAATATACCTGGCTGCCCTGGCTTAATGACTCCATAGACCTCAAGTTTGCTTACTGCCTTTGTGCTTTGTTCTTTTGTCAAGATACCCATTTTGGAAGAAAACTTAGAAGGGTATGCTCCAGAATGATTGTGGTTATTTCAGTCTAGGTGGTGGGGTTATAAATGATGATACTTTCTTCATGGTGCTCATTTCTGATTTCCTACTGAATGAAAATGATTTTCTTATTAAAATCAAAACATGGAATAACAAATTTTCAGAAATTGCTTAATTTGAATGAAAATAAAAATCATGACTATGTAATGGTGAAGCTTATCATTCAGGCTTCTGGGTTCCAAATTATACAAACTGACTATTTATTTCTGAAATAGGTGGTGGATTAAAAGGGTGGGCAATGGGAGAGGCAGCAGCTGTGGGCACACCAGTGGATCCGCCTTGGGACCATAGTACTAGATGTGCCTTGCCTCTGAAGCTGAGTCCTTCCAGTGAATTTCCCCTGTAGTTTTGCTGCTTGTGACCTTGAGACTTCTTCAGAGAGTTGCCACCAGTTACGCATGTTACAAGCTGAGCCTAGGCCTTGGGCCTGTGCCTTGACTGTCTGAGTGTCAGGAAAGGTTGTACCTCTTGAGGCTCCTGGAGTGGGAAGCAGTGCTTTAGCTGACTCCTGTGGAACTTTTCTCAGCATCTTTTCTCACCCAAGGGATGCTGATGATGGTTTTGTTACCTTGACTATTGATCAGTTAGGACTTTGAATGAGGCAAGTATCACCTTTCAGTGGCCATCTGCATTGAGGTGAAAATGATTGTTAATTTTGCCACTAGTTGTTTATCCAAGTGATGCTTCTTTGCTGTTGTTTACCCTGCATGATTCAGCCTTAGAAGCTTTTGTCATTTGTCTGGTTGGGGGAGTATGGAATAGTTGTTTTGACAAGGGAGCTGATTTAGATATATGCCTTACCTTTAACTCTAGGTTATTTTGCTTATGAGTTGTGTCAAACTTAACAATACTGTAGCTTTTTTAGTGCTATAATTGTCAGACTCTACTGCTGCTTTTATTGCCTGTTTATAAACATTTAAATGTTTTCCCCTAAATCAGTCTTGAGACTTAAATGTTTATAATACACCTATAACCAAGCAGGAAAAATAGAGCTATCTTGAGTTAATTGCCCTGGTCGGTGCTTCCGTCCGTTCTTCATGTTTGCCTTGCAGCTTTACCTCATCACCCGGATGTCATGTCTGGTTGTAGACCCTCTCTCCATTTAGTCTTTGTGATAACTGCTTATCTGTCGGGGTATTCATGTTTTAAAGTATGTATCATGGTCACAGCAAAAACTTTGTGGCCTCTTCTAAGTTTGTTTTTTCATTTTTCTAGTTAGTAGTTGAATTTGAGATTTAAGTAGTATTTAGAGTTCCTTTTAGAGATGAAAACTGTCTGGGCCCCAGAAGAATGATGAGTTTAGACTGTTCGCTCCTCTGAGCTTTGAGTTGTTTTAGTGAGGAAGATTTGTTTGATGAACAAGAATATTTGCACATTCTTCTCCTAGGAATTAGAACATGTCATTGAGCCAAGTAAAGGTGTAATATGCTTTTCAGAATGTACTGAGAAACTTGCATAATTTAGTGGATCTTTTATTAGTAGACTTGCAGTGGGGAGTTGGAATATGCAGGATGTTATGACAAATAATACTGGTTAGATTTTCTATCCTAATTTTTCCAATTAAAAAATCATCTGGCAACCTACAGAATGGTATTTCAGAACATCACACCTTTCCAGACAGCGTTTGGTAGGAAGCTGAGTTTGTGGGCTTTTGAGAGATGCTGCATTTGATGCTGTCACAATGTCTTGGGTTTCTAGTTGTCTTTCGGAAAACTGGTCATGTATGGCATTCCGGCCTCTGGTCACCCTCTAGGCCCCGTGCCCATCTTGCGAGAAACTTGACTTCATAGTATCACCAACTATAATTTAAATCCCTAAGCTAGTTATCCATTGCTTTGGAGATTTATGTCATATTCTGCGTCTCTCAGCACTGTATGAAACAGTGTTCCCAAACTAGTCTTCTGTCTCTATATTTGTGGAGGTGGTTCATCGTGTCTTTTCATTTATACAGTTTTTATTAAAAATCTTGAGATACTTCTTTCTTGATTACTTAAATTTGGCATGTCACACCTGGTACCCATGGAACAGGTGCTCTTTGCTCCTGTTGCTGGTTAGGGCCAAATGATTTGCTCTTGTCTTTTCTTCTCTCTGGCAAATGAGCTACAGGTCATTGTAAAAGTAGTATCGTTGAATGGAATGGTGTTTGTTTTATGTGTCAAAGGTTTACGTATTTCTCATCTTGGACCTGTTATTTGCTAGGTGTGTTATCTCCTGTATTATTCTGAAATCTATTTCCTTATCTCTAAAATGGGAATAAAGCCTATGTTTTTCCTTACACCATTATATCAGGAATGATAATACTGTATGTCAGTGAATTAGCTGCCTATAAGCGGTAATTTACATCATTATTTTATGCACCACCAAGAAAGAAAAATCACTGCTAATTAAGCTATATTATTGAAGATGTACTCTGTTACCAGAAATTACAAATGTGAACAATTATATATTAGAATAAATATGTGAAAACTCTACTCTCCATAATGCTGTCTGTGATATTTCAAAAACCACAATTCTAATAATGTCATTTCCTTGTCCTAAACTCCTGTAAGATAAAATCAACCCTTCGTATGATGTACAGTGTGTAGCATAATATAAATCAGAGTGTGGCATCTGCAGCACCTGAGTACTTGTTAGGAATGCACTGTCTCAGACCCTACTCTATTGCTATGGAATCCGAAACACAGGGATGGAACCCAGCAACTGTACTTGAACAAGATCTTGAGGAGACTCTGACGTATAGCTAAGTTTGAGAAGCATGGATCTAAGTCAGACCTGTTTCAAGTTTCTTTCTTTTTACTCTTCTCTAATGTACCTATAGGTGTTAGTATAGAAGTACTCTAACTGCTGAAATATAAATGAGTTTCTGTCTCCCCAAGAAATTATCCCCCAGAGAATAGCACTGTGCAACATCTCTCCTATTAGAGGGAATTATCTCAATGACTTTATTTTGAATAGCCAAGAATTCTTTGTGATGATGTAAATTGAAATGGTTTCAATTTTTGTTAGTTTTAGATAATTTAGAATTCACTAGTAGAAATATTTTTTAAAAGACATTTTAACACCTGTTTATTAATTATTTCTTACAGTTACAAATGTTGAATGTTTCTCATGCCTTTTAAAGGTCATATTAAAAAGCAAAACAATAAGTGATTGTGATATAGAGAGGATATATTTGTATGTGTATAAAACCAACTGGAAAAGCTAACTGACATAAATGAGAATGAGTCATTAATTTTGACTTGGAGAACATTTCTTTTGGCAATGTGATACATGTTTAAAACGCACAGCGAACACACAATCTGAGGCAATCTAGAAGTGAAAATGCTGCATTTCAGAAAGTGATTTTAGGCAAAATAAATGGCTTTACTGATTAGTACAATGGTGATAAAGGAGCATGTGATAAAGCATTTGAAATAAACTTAGTTTGTAAGAATGGAAAAAACAGTCTTTCTAAATATCTATAACATGAATTTAAATATGTACTTGAATTAAAAAATGTTGTAAGTAAACATTTAACTATTTTATCTCGATTCCTACAAGTTGACAAAATTTTGGTGGGAGTGTTTGCCAAATAATATTTGAGTTTCCAAAAAATTACATTACCCTGTCTGTCTCAAATTGTTTCCCACAAGGGTGTCTAATCTTTTGACTTCCCTGGGCCACATCGGAAGAAGAAGAATTGGCTTGGGTCACACATAAAATGCACTAACACTAACGATAGCTCATGAGGTTTAAAAATTGCAAAACTAATGTTTTAAGACAGTTTGTCAATTTGTGTTGGGCCTCATTCAAAGCTGTCTTGGGTCACAAGCAGCCTGTTAGACAGGCTTGGTCTAACACCTCTTTCTTGTATAATTCTTTTGTTCTTTGAAACTGTGTTACCATCTTCTCTATGTCTGTGATGCCCTCTTTTCTTACCCAACCTGAGATAAAGAAATACGTTTTTTTTCCTGCTGCATATAGTGTGTGGTGAATCTTACATCAGCGTATCTATCTTTGTTGCATTGGTGCTTTTCTGCTTGCTGATTTTCTTCTAACATGTAAGTTATTTTAAGGCTGCTTCTCCAACGCAATACATAGCCAAGCGCTTAAGAGCATGGGCTTTCACTGGGCGCGGTGGCTCATACCTGTAATCCCAACACTTTGGGAGGCTGAGGTAGGTGGATTGCCTGAGCTCAGGAGTTTGAGACCACCAGGGCAACATGGTGAAACCCCATCTCTACTAAAAATACAAAAAAATTAACCAGGTGTGGTGGCATGCACTTGTAGTCCCAGCTACTTGGGAGGCTGAGGCAGAGAATCACTTGAGCTCCAGAGGTGAAAGTTGGCTACAGAGTGAGACCCACTCCCCCCCCCCACAAAAAAAAAGGCATGGGCTTTGTAGACAGTCTTTGTTTGAAGGATGGTTTAGTTACTATTTAGTTTTATAACATTGGGCAAGTTACGTAATCTTTCTCAGTCTCTGGAAATTAATAATAATTTGCGTGTTGCATTATTTTATCGATTGAAGTGGCACATAGTAAGCATCACTGTAGCCTATTACTAAATTTTGTCTTCACGGTGTTTAGCACGTCATAGAGATCCAAGACATACTTGTTGTTTTTTTGAGACAGTCTCACTCTGTCACCCAGGCTGGAGTGCAGTGGCATCATGTTGGTTCACTGCAACCTCTGTTTCCTGGGTTGAAGTGATTTTCCTGTCTCAGCCTCCCGACTAGCTAGGATTACAGGCACCAACCACCATGCCCAGCTAATTTTTATATTTTTAGTAGAGAGGGGGTTTCACTCTCTTGGCCGGGACGGTCTTGAACTACGGACCTCATGGTCTGCCCACCTTGGCCTTCCAAAGTGCTGGGATTTACAGGCATGAGCCATTGCTCCTGGCCCAGGAAATATTTTTTAAATGAGATAGTAGAATTTTGTCTAATGATCTGTGAGTAGACTGAAAAGTAATAGCAGTTCATTGATGAAATATTAGTATACATTTCAAAAATCTTATTTACTAGTTAATATATTTGCATTGTTTTAAACAGTATTTAATTGTTCCTTTGTTTTAACAAACAAAAAACACCCACAATCTCATCTTCCAGCGGCAACTACTAGTATAAATCTTTTTAGTCTTTGTGTTACCTACTTTTTACATAATTCAAATTACTAAAATAATCAGTCTCATTTACCTTATTATTACTGGTGTAGCAAAAGTGTTCTTAATGCGAATTTATTTAAAACAGGGACTTAAATTTTGTATATATCATGAAAAAAGATTTAATTGGGCCATATTTTAATAACAATAGATACTAATTATTAAAAGAATTTTATTTTAAGTTAACAAAATTTATCACCTTTGCATCCGTGAGTTATAGAACGAACAAAGAATTGACTCAATTATTGTTTCTCCTGTAATAGTTTCCAAAAAATGTTATTTTTTACTTCTTACTTTTATTTTTTATTTTTTGAGACGGAGTCTGGCTCTGTTTCCCAGGCCACTGGAGTGCAGTGGCTCACTGCAACCTCTGACTCCCAGGTTCAAGCAATTCTCCTGCCCCATCCTCCTGAGTTGCTAGTGCATACCACCACGCCTGGCCTTTTATTTTTGTAATTTTAGTAGAGATGGGTTTCACAAGGTTGGCCAGGCTGGTTTTGAACTCCTGGCCTTAAGTGATCCACTGGCCTTGGCCTACCAAAGTGCTGGGATTACAGGTGTGAGCCGCCGTGCTGGCCATTTTTTATTTTTACAGGAATTATAAAGAGGGTCTTATTTTTTAAAAGTGGTTGAGAGCTTCAGCTCTTTTTCCAGTGATCTCGTCTAATTTTCTTATATGCAAGTTCTCCATTGAAGAGCCTGTCAACCCATTATCTTTGTTGATCTTGTCCTAAATTGGTTCTTACTTGCTAGTACCCTTGGCTGTTACTATGGTCAACATGGCTTTTATTGTTACCATGAAGTCTTGCATATTTTGTAAGGTTTTCAGGTTTATTGAATTATATCTGCATTCTCTTTGTCAACTGCTTGGTTTCAGATGTGATTAGGTGTTTTCAGGGCAACATGACTGAGCCACTTAGTTTCTGTCAAAGAGTTTTAATTGCCTTTTCCCTTCATTAAACAGATTATCTTTTTCTTTTCTTTCTTTTTGTTTGGAGACGGAGTCTCGCTCTGTCGTCAGGCCAGAGTGCAGTGGTACTATCTTGGCTTACTGCAGCCTCCACCTCCTGGGTTCAAGTGATTGGCCTGCCTCAGCCTCCCGAGTAGGTGGGACTACAGGCATGTGCCACCATGCCCATCTAATTTTTGCATTTTTAGTAAGGTTGGGATTTCACCATGTTGGCCATCTCTTGACCTTGTGATCCACCCGCCTTGGTCTCCCAAAGGGCTGTGATTACAGGCCTCAGCCACTGCACCTGGCCTAATTTTTAAATTTTTAATAGAGATGGGGTTTTGCCATGTTGGCAAGGCTGTTCTTGAACACCTGACCTCAGGTAATCCCCCCGCCTTGGCCTCCCAGAGTGCTGGGATTACTGGTATGAGCCACCATGCCTGGCCACCTTTTTTTTTTTTTTTTTTTTTTTTATGAGGAGAGAGAATTGAAAAGGGCCTGATTTTCTTAATGATTATTAGAACCATTTTTATTTCCTTTTGCAGCCTTTTCACTTTAGACTTAGATTACAAGTGTTTGAATAATGACAATCTCCTAAGTAGAAATTTTTATTGCCAATTTTGTTTTACTTTTGTACTAAAAAACTCTTTGAAAACTTGATCTTAAAACAAATTTTAGTCTGGGTGCTGTGGCTCATGCCTTGACCTCTTAAAGCAGTGTGATTATAGGCAAGGGGATTGCTTCAGCTCAGGAGTTCAACACCAGCCCAGGCAACATAGGAAGACCCCATTTCTACAATAGGTAAAATTTTCTGGGTATTGTGGCTAGTGCCTATCTGTGGTTCCTGCTACTCAAGAGGCTGAGGTGCGAGGATTGCTAGAGCCCAGGAGTTCAAGGTTACAGTGAATTATGATCATACCACTGCACTCTAGATTGGGCAACAGAGTGAGACTGTTATCAAAAGAGTAAACAGCCTACAGATTGGGAGAAAATATTTGCAAACTATGCATCTGACAAAAGTTTAGTATCTAGCATCTCTAAGGAACTTAAACAAATTTGTAAGAGAAAAAAGTGGACAAAGGATATAAACAGACACTTTCAAAAGAAGACATATGGGGCCAATAAGCATATGAAAAAAAAGCTCAATATCTCAGATCATTAGAGAAATATAAATCAAAACCACAGTGAGATACTATCTCACATCAGTTAGCATGGAATCAAAACCACAGTGAGATACTATCTCACATCAGTTAGCATGGATATGATTAAAAAGTCAAAAAATAACAGATGTTGGTGAGCTTGCGGACAAAAGGGAACACTTATCCACTGTTGGTGGGAGTGTAAATTAGTTCAGCCACTGTGGACAGCAGTATGGTGATTCCTCGAAGACCTAAAAGCAGAACTACCATTCGACCCAGCAATCTTTTTAACTGGGTATATACCCAGAGGAATATAAGTCATTCTACCGTGAAGATACATGCACGTGAATGTTCATTGCAGCATTGTTCACAATAGCAAAGACATGGAACCAATTTAAATGCCTGTCATTGACAGGTGGGATAAAGAAAATGTAACACTACACAGCCATAAAAGAGGAGATCATGTATTTTGAGGGAACATAGATAGACCTGGAGGTTATTATGTTTAGCAACTGAATGCAGGAGCAGAAAACCAAACACTACATGTTCTCATTTGTAAATGGGAGCTAAATGATAAGAATTCATGAACACAAAGAAGGAAACAGACACTGGGGTCTACTTGATGGGGAGGGTGGAAATAGGGAGAAGAGCAGAAGAAATAACTATTGGGTACTGGGCTTAATACCTGGGACATGAAATAATTTGCACAACCAATCCTCATGACACAAGCTTACTTATATAACAAACCTGCACATGTGCCCCTCAACCTAAAAGTTAAAATAAAAAAGTATATTTTGTTTTGAATGAATTCAAGAATATTGTGTTTATTGTAATAACAATATGTTGGCTGCCATAAACAATGATTTTCGATAATAGTTATATACTTTTTTGACTGAAAAATTGTTTACTTTCTAGAAATAAATTTCTTAGAATCACAAGATATGACAGATCATATAAATTTCTGAGACAAAAATCACAAGATTTTTCATGCATATTGCCCAGTTATTTTAACAGTTGATATTTGTCAACATGTGAATGTCCATTTCTGCATTCCTTTATCTGTGTATATGATTGTCTTTAAAAACTGGGACAGATATGAAAGGTGAAGCAAGGGCAGGCACCTCATTGGTATAAATGTCCTTTATAGGAAAAAAAATCTGGTCTCTGGGTAAATCTTTTTAACTTCCTGTCTTTTTTCCTTCATCCTGTTTACATGTGCTGGAGTAATCTTTCTAAAGCACATGGACGATTTTGCTCCCCCTAGCCCACATCTACTGTGTACGTGCCTTTCTGCCGATGTGAGAGCCTGGCAGTTGTGGTCTCCAGTGTGGGTGTCCACCACCTTTGCAGCTGAGTTGGTTGTATTCGACATGTGCTCAGCTGCTGCCCAGCTGGTGGGGTGCAGCTGCTTGTTGGCCCTTTGTTCTTGTTACTGCTCCCTCTGCCTGAAGTGCTCCGGCCTCCATCTCTGCCAAGTCTTCCACATCCTCCAAATACATCTTAGGTATCCTTCTCATTTGTACCTTTCTGTTTTGTTAAAGGACTCTGTGGTTTTGGTTCCTCTTATCCTCAGGCATTCTTGCTTTGCTTAGGCTGAGCATCACAGTGACCAGGTGGCAGACCTTGATCATTCCTGCCTTAGTGTTTCGAGGATAGAAGAGGTACTAATTCTTCCTTTACAAAATGTCCTCCCCACTGCTGGCTAAAATCTACCTATTTGTCAGTCCCAGTTCAATCCCAGGTCTTCTTAAAACCTTCTTGTGTGATTAAGTCCTCCTCATTTCCATCAGAATCACTTAGTACTTAAAATAAAAACTCGTGCAGTTTTTACCTTGACTCCTGGACTAGATCCCTGGGACAGCAACTCCAGTTTCACTGTAGCTTTTGTCCCACCCCCACTTCCCCCTCAACCCACCGTCCACCCCCCTCTGGCTGAACACAGTGGTACAAGTTCTTACTTGAAAGTATATTGAGATCTTTTTGCTCTGTATGTGATTGTTTGATATTTCTCAACTCTTAACCTCAGTTCTCTACAGTAGTGTTATTTAACCAGGACTTATTCCTACTTTATGATCATCCTGTAACCTGACTCTGGAATTTTATCGCTGTGCTCCTGCTTCATCTGTTGGGGGCACTGTGGAAGGACAGGGAGAGATACCTCTACCATAGACAAGATAAAAGCTACATAACTAATATAGCAAAGAGGACATTTGTAAATGTCTGGATTTTTTTATGTTAGCACAAAAAGGATGGTCCTTTTTTTTTTGGAAATGAAGTCTCGCTCTGTCTCCCAGGCAGGAGTGTAGTGGCATGGTGTCGGCTCACTGCAACCTCTGCCTCCAGGGTTCAAGCGATTCTCCTGCCACAGCCTCCCAAGTAGCCGGGACTACAGGTGCATGCTACCAAACCTGGCTAATTTTTGTATTTTTTAGTAAAGACGGGGTTTCCCCATATTGGCCAGGCTGGTCTTGAACTCCTAACTCATGATCCACCCGCCTCAACCTCCCAAAGTGCTGGGATCACAGGTTTGAGCCACTGCACCCAGCCTAAAGGATGGTCTTTTTAAAGCAGCAAATATCCTTTCAAAAATTTTGGGTGTTTTTATGTGCTTTGTCTGTTGGGCTGAACGCACTGCAGTTGGCTGAACTCATTGTTGGCTCTCTTGGGCCAGCCTTTTTTTAAACAGCTAGCTGTGGTGTTTGTACCATTTTCATTCCAGCCTCAATTTCACGGTGAAAAAGTAGCAGAGAGACCACTACTTCCGTGAGCAGTAGTTACGATGCAGGGCTTTTCTTGGCCTCTTCACTGTGCTAGTTACACGGTCTCCCTGTTTACTCAACCTGCCCTGCTCAACCCTTGCGGGAGGGAGCATGTGAATGAGCCAGTGTGGAATCTGGATGTCTGCTCCAGGCACCGACACAGGAACAAGCTCTCGTGGCATCCAGGTCAGGGTGCCTGGGACCCCGAAATCCCAGAGTGGGTGTTATAGTTTTATTTCTGCTGTCTACAGACAGCAATGTGTTATCAGCTCATTTGGCCCCTTGCGGTGGCACCTGGGTGAGGGTGCCTGTGAACCTGAGGCCCAAGAGAGGGTGTTACACTGCTCTCTTAGTTCTGCTGTCTGCGAACGGCAGTGTATTAGCATCTCAAATGCCCCCTTGCTTTGTTGTGTGGGGCGGCTACCCTTCACTGGTGAGGACAAAGGGCTGGTGTGACAGCCTTTTTGGGTACCCACACCTGTTAGGCCCCAAGCCCTTGTCCAGCATCCTAGAAGAATGAGGTTGTGTGGACAGTTCAAGGATGGTGAATGTGGAGAATTTTATTGAGCGATCAAAATGGCTCTCAGTGGAGAGGAGGGAGCTGGAGAGGGAACGAGAAAGGCACATCTTCCCTGAAGTAAGGTTGTCTCTCCCCTGAGGCCTGGCCGTATCTCCCTCTATCTAATGAGTCTAGGGTCTTCATAGGCACAGGATGGGGGTAGGGGTGGGCTTAAGTAGTTTTAGAAAAGCCAATATTCTATTGGTAAATAGGCATATTGAGAAAGAACCAATCAGAAGAGAGCAAACAGGAAAAGAAATTCTCACTTTGGGCTGTGGGTTTCAGGCTGTTTCTTTTTTTTTTTTTTTTTTTTTGACTTGAATGTGGGGTTTCACTGAGTATCTGCCCCTATCTGTCTGGGTATTTGGCTGCCTCCTGTCACTGTTGGTTATAGTTAATATTATCAGAAACTGAAATGTTTCCATATGAAAAATGATATGACTGTGCATATCAGTTTGACTCCAATTTTTTTTTTTTTTTAAAAAAGGTGTTTTGGCATAATCTTTCTACATTTTTACATTAGGCCCATTACATTACATCTAATGAATGTTTTATTTTATTGTTCCACTTTGCATTAGTATACAGAAATCAGAATTTCAGCAATTTATCTTTAAAACAACATCTTTTATGAAACGTAATTTCAGAAAATTGAGTTGATGTGCTTTCTTTATACAGCTTCAAATGGAAATTTTCTAAAAGATATTTGAAGAATCTAAATTCAGCCACTGTACAATTCTCATGACAGCCAGTTAATTTTCCAGATATACTGAGATTTTTCCATTATTTGTATCGTTTTTTTCATATGAAATTAGGAGCTTGGGCTGAGCGTCATGGCTCACATCTCTAATCCCAGCACTTTGGGAGGCTGAGGTGGGATGATAGCTTGAGCCCAAATGATGGCATGAGCCCAGCAGATGGAGGTTGCAGTTAGCCAAGATTGTAGCACTGCAACCCACCCTGGGCAACAGAGTAAGACCCTGTCTCAGAAAAAAAGAAATTAGGATACTGTTTTGCACCATTTATATTTCTATTATTAAAACCTTCCTTTTCTAAATAGAATAGAAATAATAATAAAAATTACATTATTTGAAGTCTTATCCTTGTCAGTTACCTTCCCCCCCCCCCCCCACAAATAATACTCTATTTTGTGGATATACTGCATTTGTTTTATCTGTTCATCAGTTGAGAAACATTTGGGTTGTTCTTACTTTTTGAATGTTGTGAATATTGCGACTGAACATTCACGTACATGTTTTTGAGTGAATATATGTTTTTATATCTTACTGGATAAATATCTAGAATTAAGATTGCTGGGTCACATGATAACTCATATGTTTGAAATTTTCTGGAACTGCCAGAGTGTTGTCCAAAACAGCTGAGTTATTCATTCCTCCGTGCAGTATAAGAGATTTTTAATTTCTCAGGATCTTCACCAATACTTGTTAGCATACTTTTAATTGTGGTTATCCTAGTGGATGTGAAGTGGTATTTCATTGTGGTTTTCATTTGCATTTCTCTGATGGCTAATGATGTTGAGCCATCTTGTCATGTGCTTTTTGGCTACTTGCATGTCTTTTTTGGAGGAATACCTATTCAGACCCCTTGATTATTTTTAAATTGTGCCTTTTCACAAAGACATAAGAATGATTCAGTGGACTTTGGGGACTTGGGGGAAGAGTGGAAGGAAGCGGCAGGGAATAAAAGACAGCATATATGGTGCAGGATATATTGCTCGGATGATGGGTGCACCAGGATCTCATAGGCCACCACTAAAGAACTTACTCATGTAACCAGATACCTCCTGTACCCCAGTAACTTAAAGACAAAAAAATTAAAAATGGTGTATTTTGCCTTTTTTATTACTGAGTGAAGAGTTTTTTGCTTCGTTACTTGGTTTGAGAATTAAGTTTGTTGGGAGAGAGGGAGCAAGCAGTGGATTATGGTTCCCATTCTGCTGAAATGTTTCCAGTAATCTGACACACAAGGGCCAGAGGGTGCCAGCAGTGAAAAATGATTTGCTGCTGGGCAAATGAAAGAAATCATTGCTTGCTCTCTCTTCTGTTTTTGGAATTGTTGGAGACAGTCTTGCTCTGTCACCCAGGCTGGAGTGCAGTGGTGTAATCTTGGCTCACTGCAACCTCTGCCTCACAGGTTCCAGGCCTGCTAATTTTTCCATTTTTAGTAGAGATGTGGTTTCTCCTTGTTGGTCATGGCTGGTCTTTAATCCTTACCTCAAGTGATCCACACACCCTGGCCTCACAAAGTGCTAGGATTACAGGTGTGAGCCACCGTGCCTGGCCAGAAATCTATGCTGTCTTATCCTTTTGTCTCAAAGTATATTCTTTCGTTACAATCCTGAACTTGAAAAAAGGGTTTTTTTTTTTTTTTTTTTTTTCTTTCTTTCTTTTTAAGAGGGAGGTTTTGGCTATGTGTGGCTTGGATATCTTTTTAAAATATGAATTTTGGCCAGGCACAGTGCCTCATGCCTGTCCAGCACTTCAGGAGGCTGAAATGGGCTGATCAGCTAAGGTCAGCAGCTCAAGACGCCTGGCCAACATGGCGAAACCCCATCTCTACTAAAAATACAAAAATTAGCCAGGCGTGGTAGTGTGCACCTGTAATCCTAGCTAGTTGTGGCTGAGGCAGGGGAATTCACTTGAACCTGGGAGGTGGAGGTTGCAGTCAGATGAGATCGAGCCACTGCACTCCAACCTAGGTGATGGAGTGAGATTCTGTTTTTTTTTAAAAAAAAAAACAACTTTATTTCTTTCTTGAGCATATATATAGTATGTTTTTAAATCAAGCAAAATATATCTTCTCTTTTATTTATTGGGAAGTATATGATAGTTCCATAAATGTTTCATAGACAAATTGATTTTATGTTTATTTTATTGAAAAATAGATTTAATATTTTGAGATGATTATTAATATATTTTGGAAGTCTCTAGGTTCCTAGACTTAACAGAATTTCTTACTTGGTAGTAACAAGCTATATTTTAAAGATAATTTTATTAGCACAGTTTACAACTTTTAAACTCTAAGCAGCATTGTTCAGTAGAACTTTCTGTGATTTTCTGTCCAGTCTGGTAACCCACACAAGTGGCTGTTGAACAGTTGCATTACGGCTAGTAAGACTGATGTGCTGAATCTTTGTTTGGTTATTTTTAATTTAAATAGCCAAATGTGTCTGGATACCTTACAGGACTTTTAAGCCTAGAATCCCAATAACCCTCTTTTACTTTTTTTTTTTTTTAAGTGTAAGTTTAGACATTTTGTAAGGAAAAGCACAAGATACTTTAGCAAAAAAATTTACTGAATTTATTTACTGTTTTCTCTACAGTCTTAAGAATGCTTGTTTTTTTACAAACAGCCTATTAAACTTCATACATACAATTAAAGTTATATCTCTGTGTCTGTAATTGCAACGTAAAAAATGACTGGGTAGATTTTTCACTAAATTAAAAAGGTTTTGGATTATCTCAGTAAAAATATAGGATATGTGTCATACTTAAAAGTAGGTTTGTGGGCCGGGCACGGAGGCTCGCGCCTGTAATCCTAGCACATTGGGAGGCCGACCGAGGTGGGTGGATCACCTGAGGTCAGGTGTTCAAGACCAGCCTGGCCATCATGGTGAAACCCTATCTTTAAAAAAAAAAAAAAAAAAAAAGAAATAAAAAGTGGCTTTGTTGGGAGTATGATGGTCATCCTCGATTGGAGAGGCTGGCTGATGATTTGGGAGCTCCACCGTACTTTATTAAGGACTTGGAGGGAGCAACTATTGCTTTTATGTATGGGTCATAAATAGGAAGCACTAAGGCAGGTGATTTAATCTGCTGGTTGGCAGCTAACTGCAGCTTGCTCCAGCATTAGCAACCGATACAGTTCTCCCAGTATGTATTGGAAGAGAATAGTTGCTAACCTTAAATTAAATAGATCTTAAGAAGATATATCCTTTATAGTCAGAAAAGCAAGGCAGATTTTATTGACAATGGTTTCTTTTTAAATTTATGTATATATAAACACATACTGTGTGTGTGTGTGTGTGTGTGTGTGTGTGTGTGTGTGTGTGTGTGTGTGTGTGTGTAATATAGAGAGAGGTTGGGGGGATCTCACTATGTTGCCTAGGCTGTACTGAAGTGATCTAAACCTCCTGGCTCAAGTGATCCTCCCACCTCCTCCTTCCAGGTAGCTCTGACTGCGGGTATGTGCCACTGTGCCTGGCTTACAGTTGTGTGTTGATGGCAGTCTTCTAGGTAAATTTAACCGTTATTGACATGATTAATGAAAGCTCAGTAAGGAAGGGGAAATCTTTGATTTAATATTTTAACCTCCTTTTTTTGTTTGAGCTCTTGTGTATCTTGAGATTCGGGCTTTTTAATCATGAAAGTTTAGCTTTAACAAACAAATGCACTCATTTTGGGGCCAAGGGGAATGTTTCGTTCACTTTGAATAGTAACTGAATGTACTAAATTCATGAAATAAAATAAAAATGAATTTCATGATGTATTTTAACTGACAGTTTGGAGTTTGATTTAGAATTCTAAATGTTCTAAAATGGAAGATGAGGGCAAACTGAAACTTGAGCCAACATTAACCAAATGACAAGTAAGAAATGTAATTTACTGGATAATTAGAATATCTTGAAATTATTAATTTTATTTTAGACAGTTTTGCTTTAGTTGCCCAGGCTGGAGTGCGGTAGTGCGATCTCAGCTCACGGCCACCTCCACCTCCTGGGTTCAAGTGATTGTCCTGCCTCAGTCTCCCGAGTAGCTGGGATTATGGGTGTGTACCCTTGTGTCTGGGTAATTTTGTATTTTAGTAGAGACAGGGTTTCACTACGTTGGCCAAGCTAGTCTTGAACTCCTGACCTCAGGTCATCTACCCACAGCAGCCTCCCATAGTCCTAGGATTACAGCCATGAGCCATCGTGCCCAGCTTAAAATTATTTTTGTGTAAAGATTACAGATTCTGAATTCCTAAAAGTAACTCTAACAAAAGTGATACTGTATGACCTTTATGGAGTAAATCACAAAATTTTATTAAAGGGCATAAAATTACTGTTGAATGAATATATATGTATATATTCATAAAACATAAATATTTAAAAATATAGAATGGGGCTGTTTAATATGGTAGAGATGTTACTTAAAAATCTCTAAATTCAGCATATGTGTGTAACTCAATCTAAAATAATTAACTGCTGGGGCAATTGGTTATCCATATGAAATGAACTAAAACCAGAGCTCTTTGAGAATTTAATAAAAAATTCCAGGTGGGGAATATATATCTAAATGTGCATGTTTGAACATATGCATAACCTGCTCCTTAAGACCCTTGAGCAATATCTTTCCTATGTTTTGTGTGACTGAAGGCATATACAGATCTATTCACACACAACTGAAATGTTTCAAAAAACACAACTAGGCCGGGTGTGGTGGCTCACGCCTGTAATCCCAGCACTTTGGGAGGCCGAGGCGAGTGGATCACGAGGTCAAGAGATCAAGACCATCCTGGTTAACAAGAGTGAAACTCCGTCTCAAAAAAAACCAAACAAACAAAAACCAAACAAAACTTTTTTTTTTTTTTTTTTTTTTTTTTTTTTTTTT
>NW_022436947.1:35585095-35607866 GCF_009761245.1 Sapajus apella
TTTTTTTTTTTTTTTTTTTTGAGACGGAGTTTCACTCTTGTTACCCAGGCTGGAGTGCAATGGCGCGATCTCGGCTCACCGCAACCTCCGCCTCCTGGGTTCAGGCAATTCTCCTGCCTCAGCCTCCTGAGTAGCTGGGATTACAGGCACGCGCCACCATGCCCAGCTAATTTTTTGTATTTTTAGTAGAGACGGGGTTTCACCATGTTGAACAGGACGGTCTCGATCTCTTGACCTCGGGATCCACCCGCCTCGGCCTCCCAAAGTGCTGGGATTACAGGCTTGAGCCACCACGCCCGGCCCCAAACAAAACTTTTACTGCATGAAGCACACTTAGGTATTTTATACTTTTATTTCATTTTTATTTTTAAAATGCTGTGTATCGATGTCGTTGCTTTCTGAGTATAGCTTGACAAAGATTAGCTTCAAGAAACTCTTGTGTGTGCAAGGAGAGATGTACGTGGAAATTTTAGCTCACTCCTGCAAGTGTTTCATCTCTAGTGGCAGAGGAAGCTATGTATGTGGTTAATGACAATGCAAGTGGAACCCCAGTAAGTGCTGTGGTTGAGATCTGTGAGGGACACAGACAATTCACAGGGAGTCAATAAGGTTTGAGTCAATTGTTGAAAGAAGAGTAGAATCTGCCTAAAATAAAGAAGAAAGGCTTTTTATAAGGTAGATGACACAAGATTGAGCTGAGATGGGGGACATTTAATATACTCCAGCACTTGGGCAGGGAGGTATGTATGTCAGGGACAAAGTGCAAAGGAACAGCCTTCATTTCTGTGTTCTGTCTGGGTTATTAAAATGTGGAAAGATTCTGTGACTTTCTGGTCAGTATATTAGGAACCTTTGTGGAGGCTTTAGGAAAAGGCAGTGACAAAGAATAGTTGCAATTGGGCTTTTTGCAGCTGAAGAGATGACAGATCTTTTTTGGATTTACTGCCCTTGAGCCCAGTCTGAACAAATGGAGGTTGTGAGATCTTTGGTCCCAATATGACGTTTCTGGACTGGGGGCCCTGGGCTGGGGCCCTGGACTGTATGTGATCAGTGGTCAGCAGGGCCATCTGATCTTACCTCTTATTTTTCACAAAGTGAAATTGACTCAGTAGTGAAAATTTCTTGTGTGTCATTTATGCCTTTTCAAAAATTAAAACTTAAAAAATGTAATTGAATAAATGTGAAAACAAATAGATAATGCTTGATTCATATCAGGTACTAGAGTTTAGCGGGGTTCCCCCCCCCCACCGGTAAAATTATAAATTTCTCTGTGCTAATTCCAGTGTTGTTCCACAGACTTCTCCATGAGGTCAGAGGGCATATCATTCTTGTTCATGTTGAAACAAACACAGAACTTAATAATAAATGGCTGGTGTGGTTATATGTGCCATAAGTGTAAGTCTCTCTGAATTATGTTTTAAAAGTAATGTTATGAATTGAATTTCTGTATTTATACCAGATTGATCATTCTCAAAAATGTAACTAATGGTGAAAAACTTTTAAAGAATGCTTTGGCACTACAATGTTTAAAGCGTTGCTCAGAGTATATGCTAAAGTATGCAAAAATAGAAGTTTAAAACTTTCCAATGATTTTGTGGTTAAAAAACTATTTTCTGCTTAAAATGCTTAAATTGTTAGACTATTGTCTTCAGTTATTGTTTGGTCAAATTTTACTTCAGATTTTAAGTTTTAAACCTTGATTATAGTGCTTTTAATATTTTCATAAAAAGAAACTTTACGGCCGGGCGCGGTGGCTCACGCTTGTAATCCCAGCACTTTGGGAGGCCGAGGTGGATGGATCACGAGGTCAAGAGATCGAGACCATCCTGGTCAACATGGTGAAACCCCGTCTCTACTAAAACTACAAAAAATTAGCTGGGCATGGTGGCACATGCCTGTAATCCCAGCTACTCAGGAGGCTGAGGCAGGAGAATTGCCTGAACCCAGGAGGTGGAGGTTGCGGTGAGCCAAGATTGCGCCATTGCACTTCAGCCTGGGTAACAAGAGCGAAACTCTGTCTCCAAAAAAAAAAAAAAAAGAAACTTTACTTGTTAATAAAGTTACAAGTTATTTTGAGGAAAAAAATCTCTTGTTGGTTGGATGTTTCTATTGACGCGTATGCAAAAGCCCATCAGAGGCAGTTACTGCCAATAAAGATTCTTTCTGATGTTGAGAGTGTTACTTACACAGAATTTTGTAAAGCAGCTTGGCATTATATTTGGTTTTAAAATGTGTATAATCTTTGATCTGGCAGTTTTACTCCCAGTACTGTGTGCTAACAGTTTAATTAGTGAATTATAGACAAAGATGCGTGATTAAAGATGGTTTTTTTTTCACAGAATATGCAATCTTCCCAAGACTGGAAACAAAGGAATGGTTCCATCATTTTGATAGACATGTATGGTGAAGTGCCTGCTAAAGTGATATTTTACAGCGTTTTTAATGATTGGAGATGTTGTTTATGAAAAGAGTAATTTCAGATTATACCTGGGTAAAAATTGTGAGAAATACATCAAGCTATTTTGCTTTTTCTGCGAATACTAGGACTGTAAAGAATTAGTTTGCTTATATAGCCCTGTGACTTACAGATAATGAACAAGTATTATTTTGGTAATCTGAAGAAAAATACTACTTTTTAAGCAGAAAAGTGACCAGTTTTATGTTTATTTTGGAAGTTGGCTCTGTTAAAGGAAGATGGGTTGAATGGGGAGGGGGATGTGGCACCACAGATAAATGGCAAAGGGTACGATTTGGACTGTTTTGGGGAAGGGGTTATGTTATAAGGGAGACACCATAGGAGAAGGAGCATTGTGTTTCAGGGGTGGAAATTGAGGCAGTCGTGACAGAATGCTCCGTATTGCTGACCTTGGTGGATAGCTGTGGTTGGGGCCAAAGTAACAATTGGCTTTGGTGTGAAACTGGTTTCAGACCCCAGAAAAAAATCTAGAGGCTTTTGTAAATCAGACCATCAGGCAGTGTAGATTGTTGTCTGGATCCAAAGAAGGGCATGAGGGCTGTTGTAGCTGGAGAAAGAATAAGATTGGTGAGAAAAGTAGGTATCCCTTGCTCAAAGCCACAGGGTTCATAACTGATGCAGCTGGAAGCTCTCAACTCTGTACTTTTCAAATTCTAGTGACAGGATTGAAGTATTATTATGTAGTAAGGAAAGCATATAATAGGAGCAGTATACAAGTCCCTCACAATCACTCGACTTAGGATTTTTCAGCTTTATGAATGGTATTTTGGGATGTAACCCCATTACAAGTTGAGGAGTATCTGTAATATGCTTTAGAGATTTTTGTCAAAATTAGTGTATGGGTTTTGTAAACCTTTTTCTTAGAAACAGTTAACTCACATGAAATTTATTTTCTGATTCTACCAAATAAATAATAGTATTTTTTTTAAGTAGTGATTTATAATTTATTTTTTCATTTTTACTCTTATTTATCTCCAATACCAAAACATTATTGTATAACTCTTCCTGCTCCTGACTCCACTTTTTGAAAGGATTAGACTGTTTTACTTTTCCTTTAAAACATTTTAAACAATTCAAGATGCCTTCTGAAACAAATGAGATGCTTGCTGGGTTGACATCAAATCAGGCCTGGGGGTCAATGTCTTGATGGGAAAAAAAAAGGTTTAAGTGAGTTGTAGTGAAAACAACATAATAACATTCACCTGTAAGGTATGTTAGTTTTAGATTATTTTGGTGGTTTGTTTCATATACTAACCAACAATTGAAAGACTTTATTTTAGCTAAGTATCACAAGCCAGACCTTTAAAATCATAAGTGGATCTAAGAATTAGGAAAAATAAAATTACTTATTCTATATATAAAATATTAATTTTATAGCCACATTTAAACTGGACTATTTTTTCCTATGCTTAGTTTTTGTCTGCTTATTTTGAAAACATTAATCATTTGATTAAAACTCTATTGCATTTTTTATGATTAAGTCAGATATTATTTGAGTACTTAAACTTGCCGCTACTAAGTGTAGTGATGAATAAGCTATTTGGCTTATATACTTCAAAGTCAAGTGTACACTGGTTAGGAACTTTTGCCTGTTCTTGCTGCCAGTTTGTGGCTGGGTCATTAGCAAGATTCTTTACTTATGAACTCCTAATACATAGAAATATTATCACCACTAAATAAACAGAATTTTTGTGCTTTTACATGGCACCTACGTGGAAAAGAAAGGACTAGGAAATAGTATTTTTAAAAACTGCAAATTTGGGTGACGTTTTTAAAGTTTAGGAGCAATGTCAGATTGATAAGAATATTAGATTATAGGCTTAATAATTTACAAAGTATTAGGCATATAATTTTTCATTTGTGATTTTTCATCCAGTATCTATTATTTAATGTCTCAGTAAGGAGCTCTACTAAGTACATAGGGACTAAGGCACACTCTGTTCTCAGGCACGTACCTAACATCATACCTAGTAAATAGGGATTGGCTTCTAGCGCTTGAAAGCCTGAAAGGATCTTGGATATACAGGTGCAGACCCTAGTGAGTAAAACATAAATCTTCTTGCCGATCAGTAGTTTTAAAGGGAAGGGTGAAAAAAGTAATTCTATTATAATGATATATGGTCCTGGCTTGATTAGGGCTATTCAGTTTCTCCTGTGAAGAATTCTCCGTATTTCTGTCCAGGGCAGAGACAGGAGCTGGACATATGTTCTGGGAGCAGTGTAGAGTAAGGAGACTTAAGATTTTGGCCCAATTCTAACTGTTCATTATGAAGACTGTTTCTTAGCCCAATACTTTATCTCCTTTTGCCTAGTGTCTCCGAAATGTCCCGTCTTCTGCTTTGGAAAGGAGTGTGATCTGGTTATGCTGGAGGTGGGAGTGTCGGGAGTATGCACCACCCACTCCATCCAACCAAGCTGTGTGTCTCCAGCAGCTTGTCTTCCCCAAAAGTGTCTCCCCAGTCTCTGGTTGTAGTGCTGAAGCTCTTGTGGTCCCAGCGTGCACTACTTTCTGGTCGGGATCTATTTCTGCAGCCACTTTTGGTTATAGCTGCTTATGTTCTTCCTAGTTGTCACCTCTTCTTTATTCTCATTGTTCTTTTAAAAAAATTGTTGAATTTCTTGTTCCTTGAATTTTTTCTTTGTTCTTTGGGGTTTTCTTCTTTTTCTTTTCTTTTTAACTAGGAAGGAGAGAAGAAAAATGAATAGAATTTATCAGTCATATTTAAGGTGTTACCCAGTCCCCAGTCATGCTTAAATTAAAACTCCCTTAGGCATGGTTTTCTGCATTGGAGCTCTAAATACATTGTGGCGTGATTATTTATATTTTAATAGAATTCACTGAAAATTAATTGTACTTGACTTGTAGGTGATTGAAAACTGTGATTCATGCAATAACTTCTTAGGAAACATAGTTTATTAAAAGCACAGGTCTTTTTCATGAAACATTTTGAACCACTAAAAATTCTTATTAATAAAAAAATAAAATTCTTATTTCTGTCTGCCTTTCTTTACCTATGTCTTTCTGTGTCTACTTTTCTTACTTGGGTTTGGACCATAAACACACTTTAGTGCATTGACAGTCGACACCTATTAGAGATGGTAATGATTCCTTGGAGCATTGGTTCCTAACTATGGGTGTGTATCAGTTACCTGGTAACATACACCCCAGCTACATTCCTGACCTACTGAGTCAGAATCTCCTGATTCTCACTTTTGCATTTTGATAAACTTCCACTTAAATTATGCTCTGTAGTCCTATTTGAGAACTATTGTATTACAGCTTCCAAAATAAATAGATTTAATTTTGTGTCGCATATTATGTCCTAGCAAATAAACTTCAAATTCTTCATCCCAGGGTTCAAAATCTGGTCTCAGCCTTTCTAGCACTTCTGCCAGTATTCTCTTTTGGTTACACCAGCAGAAGTGGTTGAGCCCTTTCCTGTTGCTGTACCTACTGCTGCTTAGGCTGTCAGGTTCTACTGCTTCAAACACCCTTTCCCAGCTAGATCTCATGACAACTTTTTCTTCATCTTAGGTCTCCTCAGTCTTCTCTCCTTTCTTTGAGCATTTTTAGGCACACAGCCAGCTGGAGAGAACATGTATACTTTTCCACATATTTTGTTTTTGTTATTGTAACACCTGGGAATTATACAGAAGACCAAAAATTGTATATATGTTGAATATGCATTAAGTTAATTAAAGAAGTAATGTTGCCTGGACGTGGTGGCTTGTGCCTGTAGTACTAGCACTTTGGGAGACCAAGGCAGGTAGATCACGAGGTCAGGAGTTCGAGACCAGCCTTACCAATATGGTGAAACACCATCTCTGCTAAAAATACAAAAATTAGTCAGGCATGGTGGTGAGCACCTCTAATCCCAGCTACTCAGTAGACTGAGGCAGGAGAATCACTTGTACTCGGGAGGCCGAGGTTGCAGTGAGTGAGCCAAGATCATGCCAGTGCACTTCTGCCTGGGCGACACAGTGAGACTCCGTCTCAAAAAAAAAAAAAGGTAATGTTATCAAACCATGTTGTGCCTTGTTTTATGCTATAATTTGCATATCTGTCTGTTAGATTCTTAGTTTTAGAAGAAAAGACTCGATTCATATTTTGTTCATTTTATCAATAAAATAGTTTGAGCTTTGTAAGTATTTCTTGGAGAAATAAATTAGGTATATTCTCTATACTTTGGGTCATCTTGGCAGAATTTGGAACTGCGGGTTAGAATCCCGAGATTTATGACATAAGGGAAAGAGAAAATCAGTTCTGAGAGTTTATCAGTCTCTGCATTGGTGGGATGCTTTCACTGATGGGGCTTTAGTCCTGGTCTGTCAGATATATGGATTTGATACATTTTGGGACAGTCTTCATTTGTCAGTTACATTTGTGCTGAGATAGCACTGTGTCTTCTGTAAATGCAAGAGACAATAATTTGCAGTATTTGGTTTCATGGGTGCTAGCCTCAGCACCACTGTATGGTTTGAATTTGTATTCTGCTTTATTTAGGTAAGTCTTTTTTTCTGTGTTCAACTTTAAATCTTTTATTTTTCTCATGAAATACTGCCTTTGCAAGATAGCAGATGGTTTAAGATTAGGCACGGAGGTCAAGACTGAGTTTCCCATGTGCTAATGTCAATGACTGCAAAATTTTATATTTGGCAATGACAAGTACTGGAGCTTTATCAGTTGGATTGTGATGGGAGCACATATTAGGAGTTCTTACAGGGGAAAACTTGTTGGTGACTGTGTTGGCCTTTTTTGGTGGGGGCGGTCAGCTTTATTAGGGTATAATTTACATAAATAATTCAATTTTAAGTGTGCAGTTCAATGATGTGACAGCTGTACATATACACGGTGTAATCACAACCAGGAGGAAACATTTTCATCAGCAACTGAAGCTCTCTTGAGCCCCTTCCCAGTCTGTGGGGACTGTCTTCCAACTCCCTGGCTTCCAGCAACTCCTTCATTCCCTCTGGCTTTGCCTTTTATAAATGAAAGCATGCAGTAGGTTGTAGTTTGTGTTTGGCTGCTTTTACTTAGCATAGTGCTTTTGAGTTCATGTTGTAGCCTTTATTGTGGTGTTGCTGAGTGCTATTCCTTTGTGTAGCCACAACTTAGCCTTTTCATAGCGATTTGTTGTGTTTTGGAGAGCTTGAAACTGGCTCATTATTTGTCTAAGAACTTACTTTGACACCTAATATCCAAACTGCACATGAACACAGTTTCTTACTTAAATGTGCGATAAAGTCAAATAGATTAGACAAAAGGATTACATGTAATGGTTATCGTAGTAACATATGCATGTGGTAATGTTTCTTGAAGTGTGGCCCTTGAACCATCTACATCAGAATCTCCTGGTGTGCTTATCAAACGTGCAGATTCCTGGGCCTTCTCTCAGACGGTACTAAGTCATGCACTTTGCAGTTGGGGAAGTCTTGATGCCCTGTTTGGGTATCAGTACTACAGATGGCTCATCTCATCCCAATGGGTACGTTTCCATTCATGTGTTAGCCATCTAAACACAGGGTCTACTGACACAGAAGGAGATTAAGTCCCACTGGAAAGTGAGGTCTAGAAATATTTCCAGGTTCTAAGTTACCTCTTTAGTGTAGAGCAAGCTTAGTTTCTGCTTCATTATCCTCATCTGTAAAATGGAGTGAATAGTAGTACAGTACTTATCTCACAAATTTGAGGATTGAGTTAATATGAATAAAGTACTTAAAACGTTTGCTTTTAAAATATTGTTAAACATAGTATTATTGCTAACCTAGAGATAAACATTCATTACTTGTTTTGATTTACTCACATTTATCAGTTTTTTAGAAATCACCATTTTCTGTTGAGATTTAGGTATTCCTTCATGATCACTTCCTTTCAAAAATACTCTCTTTTGAAAGGGGTCTGTGGGTGATAAGCTCAGTTTTTGTTGATTTGAAAATATGTCTTATTTTCAAATTACATATATATAAAATTTGTTAGCCAGATATACAACTAAGCATTGACAGTTAACTGGCTCTCATTACTTTGATTTTATAGTACTGTTGGTTGACTTTGTTTCTTTTGAGAAATCTAGTGACAGTGTAATTGTCATTTTTATATGGACATTTTTTTCCCCTGGTTGTTTTTTTCTTTCTTATTTTTTGTCTTTGCTGTGAGGTTCTTCACTTTTACTGTACTAGAGATTTCTCTGTATGGTGTATATACTTTCTGCCTTCTGAATCTGATACATTATATTTTTTATTCTGAACAATTATCAGCTGTCATTTTTTCTAATAATTCTCCAAAGATGCTGACACACATTAATATTATTTCTTGTTTTTTTTTCTCTCTTCTTCAATAACTCCAAATAGTAGATATGTTAGACCTTCTCAGACTCTACTCCAGTTCTCAATCTTTCTATTGTATTTTCAATCATTTTTTTCTTTCTGTTGTGCATCCTAGGTGGTTTCTCTGCATTTGTCTTCTAGTCTCTTAATCAATTTTAGCATGCTTGGACGTTTATTTTTCTGATCATGCATTAATTTCCTTTTTATTTCTGTTAACATGAACATACTTATTTTATCTCTATATTTTCTAATTTTAATGTCTAAAATATAATTTTGTCTATTAATATTTCTTTTAGTTTCCTTATTGGGTGTTGTTTCATTGTTTATTTGGTAACTTAAAAAAATTGTTAAAACACATTTCCCAAATAATAATTGCTGAAAATCCCAGAGAGCTCAGATTGAAGGTATATTTCTTCCAAATGGATTTATTTTTACTTTTTCCAGGCACTATGGTGTGCCACAGACCAGGAAGCACTCTCAGTTTTTTGGCTTGGGGATTTTCAAGACTGGGTAGTTAATGTAAATTTTAATGCTAACTCTTTACCAGGGGAAGCTTGAGATTGCAGATCCTTGGGGAGATTTTGCCTTTGTCTCTAGTCTGAGGAGCTATGAACATGTATCTGAAGTTTGTCTCACTGGTTGGTTCTAGGTGCCTGGTTCTTCTTTTCTCCATCTTGTCACTTTTTAGAGCATGTCCTCAACACTAGTTCAGTTTGCTTAGTTGGGAGTCATAACCAACTGTTACCTTGTTCTTGAGCATCTCCCATTGGGGTTGGAATCCCTGCTTCCACAATCCCTTTTATTTATTTGGAAAATTTTTCTGATGATTTCTTCAGGTGCCCACCAATCTCTGAAAATTATCACTCTTAACAGAATAATATTAATGTGTGTCAGCATCTTTGGAGAATTATATACACAATTCCTTTTGCAAGGTTGCTATTGGTGCTAATGGAAAGAGCAGTGTTCCAAAATATAGCCGTTTGTCTAAAAATTAAGAAAATGGATGAGTGACATAAAGTTTCAGGGAGGCAGTAGCGTTGCAGAGGACTAAGAAATCTTTAAGTGATAGTTTCTCTCAGGGGGAAACAGTTTTTACAGTGGGAACAGTTTTACTGTGTATAACCCATGAGGTAAAACCCTAGTTCGTAAAGTCTGTGAGGACTGGGCTTAACTTTGTACCTGTTAATTGCATTTTTTTTTTTTTTTTTTTTCTTTTTGAGACGAAGTCTTGCTCTGTCTCCAGGCCGGAGCTCAGTGGCGCAATCTCCGCTCACTACAGCTTCTGCCTCCCAGGTTCAAGCGTTCTTTCGGCTCAGCCTACCCCGTAGCTGGGACTACAGGCGCGAGCCACCACACCCAGCTAATTTTTTTTTTTTGTATTTTTAGTAGAGACGGGGTTTTACCATGTTGGCCAGGATGGTCTCGATCTCTTGACCTCATGATCCGCCTGCCTCGGCCTCCCAAAGTGCTGGGATTACAGACATGAGCCACCGCGCCCAGCTGACTTTGTACCTGTTAAAAGAGAGTTAGTTGGAATTACAGGTGTATGCCACCATGCCTGGCAATTTTTTGTATTTTTAGTAGAGATGGGGGTTTCACCATGTTGGCCGGGCTGGTCTCAAACTCCTGACCTCAAGTGGACTGCCCACCTTGACTTGCCAAAGTGCTGGGATTACAGGTGTGAGTGGGAGAATTACTTGAACCCAGGAGGTGGAAGTTGCAATGAGCAAAGATCATGGCACTGCACTCCAGCCTGGGCAACAGAGCGAGATTCCATCTTAAACAACAAAAAGAGACATTTAGTTAGAAAAAATTATATATGTTATTGGGAGGGTTTTGTTTTGTTTTAAAGACATAGGGTCTTGTCCTGTCACCCAAGCTGGAGTGGGAGCATATTTTTTAAGTAGTTTGTTTACTAGTTAATTTTTTAAAAAATCCCTTTCAGACATCTTTTTAATCAAGAATGATTATAACTGCAGTTCAACTCATTTGTCATACTACCTTGTAGAAGTATGTGATAATTAACTGTTTGAAACTTTCTCAAGAAATCTATTAACTAATCTTGATATAAAACACATAGATTTAGAAGCAGAGAACTGTTAGGTGATGGGATCGATGTTCACCTTTGCAGTTAGGATAGTCAGAGATAAACGGAGAGGAACGGGAGGAACTCCAGATGTGCCAAAAAGCCTGCAGCAGTATCATGCATGATGTATCAAGGTCTATTTATTGGTCATAGCTAGAACCCTGAGGAAACAGTTTTATTGTCACCACATACCAGAAAAGCGGGGAGGTGAGGATTAACCTTTATTGAATGCCTACCTTGTACACAGTTACCATGGCAGGGGATTAATGTGTCATCTCTTTTGATGTTTACAGCATTAAAAGCTGTGCATTAAAAGCCCAGAGAAGTGGTCAGTGGCTTGATTGTCATGTATTGTTAAGTGATGGAACAGGTGGGTATGCAGCCTTGTTACTAGAAAGCTGCACATTTGGACTGTGACTTATATCTTGACTCTCCAGTCCTAGAATAGTTGCAACTTTTCCATGACTGTAACAGTTATCTTGTTGTTGATTTTTTTTTTTTTTTTTTTTTTTTGGGGGTAGGGGTTTAAACTGTCCCCAGGCTGGAGTGCAGTGGTGCGATCTTGGTTCACTGCGAACTTCTGCCTCCGAAGTTCAAGTGATTCTTCTGCCTCAGCCTCCTGAGTAGCTGGGACCACAGGTGATACCACCATGCCCTGCTCATATTTGTATTTTTTTGGTAGTGACGGGTTTTCACCATATTGACCAGGCTGGTCTCAAACTCCTGAAAGGAGTTTTAGGGGAGTGGTAAGAATTTTGAAAAAATTACCTCCTTTCCTTCATCTCACCAGTCACTGAGTTCCTTTTGCTGGAGACCAGCTATTACTGGCTCGTTGCTGCATCCAGTGCTTAGGATGTCTATGTAAAACAAACGGTAAATACCATACACAGTGCTCTGCGCCTTTTTATTCATCAGTGGTGTAACTTTCATATTAATACATGTAGAACTGTTTAATTATTTTAGTGAACAACTTTATTAAAAGATTATTTGCGGCCGGGCGCGGTGGCTCAAGCCTGTAATCCCAGCACTTTGGGAGGCCGAGGCGGGTGGATCACGAGGTCAAGAGATCGAGACCATCCTGGTCAACATGGTGAAACCCCATCTCTACTAAAAATACAAAAAATTAGCTGGGCATGGTGGCGCGTGCCTGTAATCCCAGCGACTCAGGAGGCTGGGGCAGGAGAATTGCCTGAACCCAGGAGGCGGAGGCTGCGGTGAGCCGAGATCGCGCCATTGCACTCCAGTGTGGGTAACAAGAGCGAAACTCCATCTCAAAAAAAAAAAAAAAAAAAAATTATTTGCATACTATGTAGTTACCTATTTAAATTATACCATTCAGTGGTTTTTCAGTATACTCTCAGTTGTGCAGCCATCAACCACCTAATTTAATTTTTTATTTTTTTAGAGATGGGGCCGTGATTGCCGAGGTTGGAGTGCAGTGGATGTTTACAGGTGTGATCATGGCATATTACAGCCTTGAACTCCTGGGCTCAAATGATTCTCCCATCTCTACCTGCAGAGTAGCTAGGACAATCAGCATGTGCGTCTATACCTGGCCCTCTTCATTTGAAAACAGTTTCATCACCCCTCCAGAAAAACTTTATACACTTGAGTAGTCATCCCTATTTTATGTACCCCCTTAGCCTTATGCTGTTACTAATCTACCTTCTGTTTCTATAGATCTGTCTTTGGTAATTATTTTATACAAATTGAATCATATATGTAGTCTTTGGTGGCTAGCTTTGATTTATAATACTTTAATGTTGGAAAGGGTCATCCATGTTGTAGCATCTATCAGTACTTAATTTCGTTTTATTATTGAGTAGTATTCTGTTGTATTGGATATGCCACATTTTAATTTATCCATTCATCAGTTAGTGGATGTTTAGATGTTTTCTACTTGAGGCTATTAAAAAAGTGCAACTGTGAGTGTTCATGTACATGTTTTTGTGTTGACACAAGTTTTCATTTCTGTAGAGTATATAGCAAGGAGTAGAATTGTTGCATCATCTGATAACTCTTTTTTCCTTTCTGAGATACCTCTAGACTATTTTCCAAACTGGCTGCACCATTTTCCATTTTCATTATCAATACCTGTGGGTTCTGTTTTGTACATTGCTGACATTACTTGTTATTATTGTCCTCTTTATTATTGCCATCCTAGTAGGTGTGAAGTGGTATTTCATTGTGGTTTTGATTTTTTTCATTTTTCTGATGGCTAGTATTGTTGAGTCTCTTTCCTAGGAGTTTTATAATTTTAGCTCTTATATTTAGGACTTTGATGAGTTGGGTTTTGTGTATGGTTGGAGGTAAAAACACAGCTTTGCTCTTTCAAATGTGAATATTCAGTTGTTCTATCACCATTTGTTGAAGAGACTATTCTTTCCCCATTGAATTGTCTTGACATTCTTGTTGGACATCAGTTGACTGTAAATGCAAGGCTTTATCTCAGGACCCTCAGTTCTTTTTCATTAGTCTTCATCCTGATGCTAGTATGACATTGTCTTGATTTCTATAACTTTGTAATAAGTTTTGAATTTGGAAAATGTGAATCCCCCAGTTTTGTGTTTTTCATTTTCGTGATTGTTTGACTATTCTGGGACCTTGTATTTCCATGTGAGTTGTAGGAGTCGCTTGTCAAAGTCGGCAAAGAAGCCAGCTGGGATTTTGATACGGATTTCATTGAATCTGTAGATCAGATGGGGCATTTTCCATATTGACAAACAATATTAAGTGTCTAATCCATGAATATGGGATGTCTTCTGTTTATTTAGGTCTTTAATTTCAACAAAATATTGTAGTTTTCATAGTATGTTTTGAAATTCTTTCATTAAATGTATTCTAAATATTTTATTATTTTTGATGCTATTGTGAATGGAATTGTTTCATTTGCCTCATTCTTTTTGAATGTTGTTTTGTATGGAGATGCCATAATCTTATCATATTATTATTAACAAGTTTCTTATTGATAGTCATTTAGATCCCAATATATTGGTTTTTGCGGACATTGCCACAGAGAGTGTACATCACTAAGGTGAATTCCATTAAGGAGAACTACTGAGCTGCAGAGCCTCAGATATTGGAATCATCTGTGAAATTTAAAATGGTTATGTCCTGCATATTTATCATTTTACTGCATATTTTAAAACTTACAGTAAGGTATTTAAAATAAGCTGTATAAAAATGTTCCAAACTCTTTTCAGCTAACCTTATTACTTATTAAAAATAGTGATATGCTGGAAGAGGCTCATGTTGCTTAAAAAAATGCCTGGAGGAGTGCTGTCCAGTAGAACTTTCTGGGGTGATAGAAATGTTCTATATCTGCACTGCCCATACTGTGTTGTAGCCATCAGCCACATATGACTAATGAGTGCTTGAAGTAAAGATAGGCTGATTGAATTTTTAATTTTATTCCATTTTACTTACTTAATTTGTCTTGTAGCTACTGTGTTGTATAACACAGATTTAGGGATTTCATTTATTTCCTGTGTTCTAAATTACCTTAGAAGGTAGAAAGTTGACTGCCTTTGAATTTTGTTGATCAATTTTGTATCATAATTGTGTATGCCTTTAGATGTAAAGCTTGTGGAAATTTGCAGAAGCGTTGTGTAAATTGGTACTTCTTACATTATTTCCTGAATAGCATGAGGCAGTCATTAGTGGTTATAGCAACTTGCACCAATATAAGTCTTAGTAAACAGTTCCTCTTTTGTGACAGTTTATTTACCCTGCACCTAGGTGGCTTCAAATGGTCTACAAACATAGTTTAATAGAAAAGCATATGGGTTTTTAGTTTGCTAGTTCTTCTTATATGTATATCTTATCCTAATATAAACGGCAAGCTTTTTTATATGTATGTGCTCTAAAATCTGTGTTTGAAACTTATAAATTTATATTGGCAATTATAGTAGTGGTCCTTGACTATAGATTATAATGTTGGTGGCTTAACTTTGTACTTTGGCTTTGAACTGGGCTCTGCCCTTGGCCCTTTTATTCCTCAGTTTCTCCCTGGCACTCTTAGATGCTTGGAAAGGCTTTGGCTTCCAGCTGCATGATTATATGCTTTAATTTGCTTCAGTTTCAATCACCTCTGCCTCAATTTGCAGGCCAAACTTTTACTTTTCATCTATAGATTTTATGGATTAAGCAATCCCCAATGTATTCTATGCTGCTTGGTATCTCACTTGCCTATCAAACTCTAGATGAGCTAGAACTGGTTACTTTTGTCTAAAATCCCTTCCCTTCTTCACCCACATGCTGTCTTCTCTATCCAAATGAATTATAGAGTATTTAAACCAGAAATGAAGAGTCAAACATCCACTTGTAGCAAATGAATTAGAGTTGTCCTTACGTATTTGTGGGAGATTTGTTCCAGAGTACTACACGTGTACCAAAATCCATGGATGCTCAAGTCCCTGATATGATTGGTTCAGTATTTACATGTTACCTGCGCATATTCTCCCATATACTTTCAGTTATATCTAGATTCTAGCACCTAATACTATGTAAATAGTTATTAAACCTAATTGTTTATGGAATAATGACAAGGAAAAAATGTCTGTACGTGTTCAGTACACATGCAGCCACCACCCCATATTTATGATCCATAGTTGCTTGAGTTCATAGATGCGGAACCCAAGGATAAAGAGCAACAGCTGTACTGAGTTCCAGTTTTTATAATCTCTTTTCTGGACTAACAATTACAGCATTTTCCCATGAATTTTCTTGTTTCTTGCTTTTATCCTTCTTACCCATTCTACATTCTGATTTCATATGTGTTTTGCAGAAAGCGAATCTTTGGTCCTATAGTTGCATTTCAGTGGCTACTGCTTGCCTTGGGGATAGAGCCCAAGTTCCTTAGAATTTGGGATTATTATTATTATTTTGAATTGTGGATAATCCCTATGCCTAACCTCTTTCCTGTCTCCAGTCATACCAGGTTAGTTTGGCCCTCTGTACTTTTGATGATGTGGTTCCCTAGGCCTTGGACGTCCTGTAGTTGGCCTCCTTCTGGCCAGCCTATTAGATCACCTCTAGAAGTCTCTGACTTGGCCTACTGCCATCTCTGTTTCCATAGTGATATCAGGAGCAGTTGCCTACATTCATGGGTTTACATGCACTTTTCCCCTTCTCGCTAGAGTGTACAACTCTCAGTGCTGGGCTTCTGTGTGCTCCTGGGTAGTTGTAGAATCAGTGGATGTCACTTTACATACATTTAGACTCATTGGTTTAACTTTTCTGTCAGTCTTTCTCTATTTCATTAGTAATATTTTCTGCCAGATTTCACAAATGCTTTATAAAATATTAATAGTATTAGTAGCATAAGACATATGTAGCACTGAAATGTGATTTTAGGACCAGAGGTTTGCTTTCTGCAAAGAAAATATGGATTTGATATGTAAAATGGGAAGGATAAAAGCAAGAAACAAGGAAATTAATGAGGAAATGTTAGTCCAGGAAATAGAAGATAAAAACCTTAAGTCAGAACTCAGTGAGGCGATTAAGCAGCAATACCTTTATAATGTCAACTCCTTTGTTTTCTAAAATGTAGATTAGTTGGGAAGCAGGTCTGATATACATTCTCACTAACTTTTAGTTTGACTATGTTCTACATTCTAGAAAACAATATGGTCTTAGGAAATAAGTAAGTAGTAGCTGGCTTGTAATTATGATTGTTTGCTGTTAGGACTTGGAGAGTGATGTGGTTTGGATCTGTGTCCCCACCGAAATTTAATGTTGAATTGTAATTTCCAATGTTGGAGGTAGTGCCTGGTGGGAGGTGGTTGGATCATGGTGGTTGATTTCCCCTTTGATGCTGTTCTCATGACAGTGAGTTCTCATGAGATCTGCTTGCTGTAAAAGTGTGTAGCACCTCTCCCCTCACTCTCACTCTTGTTCCTGCTCTGGCCATGTGATGCACCTTTACCCCCTTTGCCTTCCACCATGATTGTACATTTCCTGAGGCCTTCCCAGAAGCTGAGCAGATGCCAGCATCATTCTTCCTGTACAGCCTGCAGAACTGTGAGCCAATTAAGTATCTTTTCCTTGTAAATTATCCAGCCTCACGTATTTCTTTATAGCAGTGCAAGAATGGACTAATGACTAATACAAGAAATAAAATATTTTTACCTGACTGTTCCCAAAAGAGAACAGGCTCCCATTCTGGATTACCCAGCTTAAGTCCCCTGGCCATTTCAATTATTTAAAAAAAAAAAAAAAATTTTTTTTTTTTTTTTTTTTTTTTTTTTGAGGCCAAAATCTGATAATTCTACATGATCTGCTCTGGTACACTTTGAGGAACTTTGCAGCTGTATTTGCTTTCACTTGCTATGCAACAAATTACTGCACACTTAGCAGCTTAAAACACCACCTATTTATTGACTCACAGTTCTGTAGGACAGAAATTGGGGCAGCACATTGTGAAAGGATTCTTACTAGACTGAAACCAAGGTGTCGGCCAAATCTGTAGTTTTCATCAGAGCTTCAGGATGCTTTTCCAGCTTACTGGTTGTTGGCAGAACTCAATTCCTTGAGTTTGTAGGACTGAGGTCTTTGTTATCTTATTATTCTTCTAGCTGTTGGCAGGGAGCACTGTCACTCCTAGAGGCCACTGGCAGTTCCTTGCTCTCTGTGGCCCTAGTTCAGATGAGATCTGCTTTCTTCCAGGTCAACTGGGGTCTGCTGCTCTGCTTCCCCTTCTTCGACCAGCCGAAGAAAATCCTCTGCTTTTAGGCACTGGTGTGATTAGGCCAGGCCACCCAGTGTGATCTCCCTTTGGCAATTAGTGTAGATAATTGGATAATAGGTGTAATACCTTACACTCACAGATCCACGCATACTCAAGAGGAGCAGAAGATTTCACATGGATGAGGATCATTGCACATTTAGGTTTGATTTACACAAAGTTTTGAACTTTTTGTTAAAGTGGAATACATGAATTCATTAGGGCTTTTTTCTCACCTGTGTGTGACCTTACGTAGGATTAAAGCACCTTTTTAGATAAGCGATTTTGAGAGAACATTCATACAGGTTGAGCTTCCCAAATCTGAAGTTCGAAAGGTATCTGGTCCCAAGCATTTTGGATAAGGGATACTCAATCTCTTTTGACTGATTCTGCTATTAATTAGAAATTGGGTATTTCTCAAGTTGACAAGTCATAATCAAGAGAGGAAGGAGGAGGGAGAGTGGAAGAGAGAGAAGAAAAGTTTCACACACAGGATGGGCATAGGGAGGAAAGAAAATGAAATTCGACTTTATATGAATGTCCCTAAAATACTACCTGAAGAAATTCATCTGACGCTTTTTTCTTTATGTTTGATTAAAAATTTACTGAACTGTGTTTCTTAAATTGTGTCACTTGCCATCTAAGCTGATAGCAAAGGATAGGACATTTTTTCTACCAAATGCATGGTTTATTTTTTCTTTTCTCTGCTCAAAGGAAATATACAGTAGCAGCTGGGAGGAAATTGGAACTCTAATCTGGTTTCCATGGCAGTTTAGAGCAGATGAGACTTACAGTTTCCTGGGTTGTTCAGTTTTTCCTCCCTATTCTGACAGCACGTATACATGCAGAATATAGTATGAAGTACCACAGTATGATAAAATGATTTTAGTATTATGGTATGATATTGAAAGAAAATATTTTTCAGTTTCTTAAAACTGCATTTTGAATTTAGCCTGTTTGGAGTAATGATTAGAATTTTTATGTTTTATGTAGAGTAAAAATAAGTATAGGTCTTTGTGAAAAAATACAAGTAGCTAGTGGAATTTTGCTTTCTAGTGGAATTATGTCATTCCCATCACTGAAGTGCTGTATTTTTCTTTTTTCTCTCTTCACCTCTTTTTCCTTCCTCTCTCCTTCCCTCTCCCCTCCGTTCCCCTCTCCCCCAAGACAGGGTCTTGTTTTGTCATGCGGGTTGGAGTGCAGTGCTTTGATCTCAGCCCATTACAGACTCCCAGGCTCAAGCAGTCCTCCCAAGAGGGCCTCCTTGGGAACTACAGGCATGTGCTGCCACGCCCAGCTAATTTTTGTATTTTTTGTGGAAACAGGGTCTTGCCAGGTTGCCCAGGCTGGTCTCAGACTCCTGGGCTCAACTGATACACCCACTGTGGCCTCCCCAAGATGCTGGGATCACAGGTGGGGGCCATTTCCCCCTGGATGGAAGTGGTGTATTTCTTATATTACATAAAAACATGTTCTTAAATTAGCCCCTTGTTTAAACTTTGGACCTTTAAATAGAATCTCAGTCTCCTTTTTAAAGAATTGCAGATTAATTTTCACCTGAACGTAGCTGAGCTTATTCTAAAAGAGGCTGTGTATTGATTACTTAAATCTACGCATGTATGTTTCCTATATTCTTGAAATCATATGTTTTATAGTGGTATAATGGTTGATATTTAAAATATTTACAGCAGTATTGCATTTTTCTTTTATTTTTAAAATTTATTTTTATTTTTGTAGGCTGGCCCCAGAACTTCTGGGCTCAAGTGATTGTCCTGCCTGGCTGGGACTACAGATGTGCACCACCATGCCTGGCTTCTTATATTTTTTAACAACAGCTTTTTGAAATATAATTTACATAGCATACAGTTTGCTCATTTAATGTATATATTTCAGTGTTTTTTATTATGTTCACAGAATTGTACAACAATCACCACATTAGGACATTTTCATCCTTCCTAACGTATATCCCATATCTATTAGCAGTCAGTCCCCATTTTCCTCCTATTTTCTCCATTTCCCCCAATCCTGAGATGTAAGCAACCACTGATTTACCCTATCTCTAAATTTATCTGTTCTGGACATTTGATGGAAAATCATACAACCCACAGTCTTTTCTGCCTGGCATCTGCCACACATCATAAAATTGGAGGTTCATCCATGTTGTAGCATTTATCAGTACTTCATTTCTCTTTATTCTTCAGTAAGATTCCCTTATAAGGATATACCCCATTTTATTTATCAGTTGGTGGACATTTGAGTTGTTGCTGCTTTTGTGATAAAATAATATACTTCTATGAACCCCATGGATGAGATTTTGTTGAATGTATCCTTTCATTTCTCTTGGGTGTATACTTAGGAGTGGAGTTGTTGGGTTACTTGGTAATTTTATATTTAACCTTTTGAGGAACTGCCAGATGTTTTCCAAGATGGTTGTGCCAATGTCTGAGGATCCCTCCTAGTTCATACTTCCTTACAATTATTGTCTGACCTTTTAAAATAGTCATTGTAGTGGTTATGAAGTGGTATCTGATTGTGGTTTTGATTCCATATCTCTAATTACTAATAATGTTGAACATCTTTTCATATATTTATTGGTCATTCTCCATTTCTCTTTGGAGAAATGTCTTTCCAATCCTTTTTATCTGTTTTTAGATCGGTTTGTCTTTTTATTGTTGAGTTGGAAGAGTTCTGTATATATTCTAGACTTAAGTCACTCATAAGTTATGATTTACAAGTTCTTACCCCCATTCTTTGGGCTTTAAATTTTCTTGATGCTGCCCTTTGTACAAAAGTTATAAATTTTCAAGTCCAATGTATTTTTTCTTGTATTCCTTATGCTTTGTCATATTTAAGAAGCATTGCCTAACTTAAGGTCATGAGGATTTACTCCTAGATTTTTTCCTGTGAGTTTTATAGTTTTAGCTTTTTCATGTAAAGCCTGTGTGTGTGTGAGAGAGCGGTCCACCTTTATTTATTTTGCATTTGAGTATCTATTTGTAGTAGTATCACTGTTGAAAAGACTATTCTCTCACCATTTAATTATATTGGTATTCTTGTTAAAAATATCTATGGTTCCTTTCTGCTGCCATCACTGCTTATATACTTCTAATAATTTTTATATGAAATAGCTTCCTGATAGCTTTCATTAGGATTGATGAAAGTTGTTTTTTTAAATCTGTTGATATACATTATGTAATTGGTGAGATAACCTGTCATGTCTTGATCTTTTACAAAGCTGCAATTTAACCAGGCTTTGGAGTACTCTAGAAGCCATGAGAAACACTTTAAAGAAGCCAGCCTTGGCCAGGCACAGTGGTACACACCTGTAGTCCTAGCTACTCACCAGGCTAAGGTGGGAGGATTGCTTGAGTCCAGGATTTCAAGGTTGCAGTGAACTGTGAATGCACCACTGCACTCTCCCCTGGGCAACAAGAGCGAGACCCTGTCTCAAAATGAAAAAAAGAGAAGCCAGCTCTAAGACAGTATGGCTTGGCTTTCTCTTCTCTGTTTCTGTCCTAGGAGAAATTTACCTGGGTTCCCCTGTGTGGTAGACAGTAACAAGGATGGAGAGATGAACAAGAATTGGCGGTTACACATTGAACTTACAGTTGCTATGATAAACTGAGTGATTTGAGAATTAGTGATAATTAGTATGAAGTCGGTCATTAGAAGACCTAGAAAACATAATCAGTTATGGCCGGGAATCTCTGAATGTGAGCCCAAAATACCCCTCAGTACAGGTTGGATCTGAACGGCCTAGAATTGTACCATCCACTAGAATTACTCATGTACAGAACATCTTAATATTTAGCAATTAGAAAATTATTAATAAAATATTTTACTTTTTTGAGTACTGAGTCTTGGCAATCTAGTATGTATTTTATACTTTTAGCACATCTCACTTTGAGCTAGCGACATTTCATGTGCCCGGTAACCACATGTGGCTGATAGTTACCGTATTGGGTAGCACAGTTCTAGATATTTTGATATGACAGCCAGTTGAACTGTTAATCAGCATTACTAAACCTCCTCTGTGCTTTAGGGTATCCTGACTTACACTTTTCACTTCGTAGAGCGGGCTTTTGAGAAGCTTTCGGCCTTGCCTGTTCAATGTGGCCCTCACATTGAATAGGTGGGCATTCCTGATTGAGATGTTTTAACACCGTGTGAGGTCACACACAGAAACCCTGGAGGCTTCAGAAGTACCTACACACTTAGACTGCAGGGTCTGAGAATTTTGAGGGTCTGAGCCATGTGGGCAGCTCAGCAAGTAGGTAAAGAATAAGTGAGAGAGACATAATGAGATGCTGGAACATCTCAAGTGAGAGAAAATGGTCTGTGAAAATTAGTATCTCTTCTCCGTACTACAGTCTACTCCACTGAGGTAAAGCTATGCATAGAAAATGCTACTCATGCAGTGGTTCTTAATGGGCATGACCACCCCCACCCCACTCCCGACACACACACGTTTGTCAGTGTCTAGACACATTTTTGATGGATACAGCTTGGTGGTGGGGTGGGGGTTGGGGGTTGTGTGCTAACTGACACAGAGTGGCTGGAGGCCAGGGATGCTGGAAAGCATCCTACAATGCACAGGACAGCCCCACAACAATGGATTACCCACTCCAAGAATCCATTGTCCCAAGCACAATAGTGCCCTGCACTGGCAGAACAAGAGCCATCATTTCTTGTCTTTTCATCAAGCAGTTTCTACAGCAAACGCAGTGTTTTTTTTTTCTTTTTCTAAATTCAGAGAATGTACGCATTTTTTATATAAAATTTCTGAATTAGGAAGAAACAGCCAGCTTTCAAAGTATTTCTGATTGAGGAAATGTGTCAGACAAATTGATTCTGCCCACACCCCTGAAGAGTGGGTTGCGCTTCTTTTGGACGTCATCTCAAACCTTTTCCTCCCGTTGGGGAAGTGGTAAACTACTGGAGTACCTTGCCTGCCTCGCCTCCTTCAGAACTCTCTTTTGTTGGGACCATTCTACTTTCAGTAAGGGCACATATGTTAAAAAGAAATAAACATTTACATGGCTTCCAGAAAGATTCTTGTATTTCTGTAAGGCCTGTTGGAAGTTTTGAATGTATTCTGGAAGTATCTGTGTGTGTGTGTGGGGGAGAGAGAGAGAGAGAGAGAGAGAGAGAGAGAGAGAGA
>NW_022436947.1:35607876-35656330 GCF_009761245.1 Sapajus apella
GAGAGAGAGAGAGAGAGAGAGAGAGAGAGAGAGAGAGACAGACAGAGACAGAGACAGAGACAGAGAGACAGAGTGTAATTATTCTCTTTCAGGGCTCTATGAGGAGAATGGTTATAACTGGGAGTGTTATCACCACCACAATCCTGATGTCTATTACCTAGGGAGCTGTAACTGTTGAGTCTTCATAAATTCCAGCAAGCAGCAAGCAGTACATTTTCAGCTTATGAATATTCTTTATATGACCTGCCAAAGATATTCATACCTTCCAGTATTTGCCTTTAAGGTGATCTACTGTGTGATTCCCACCTCTTCGTCAGGATGTTGGGTGTCTCTGCTGCCTTCTACTCCTACCCCTTCCTTTAGTTGTGGCCGTGTGGGTTTTTTTGTCGGCAAGCCATGTACATTAGTGGTGAAGTTGAGGGTTCTCAGATTGGCCAAGGATTTAGAGGCCCAGTTTAGAAGAGACAGTGGTTGGGGCAGCTCCTTTGGCCCTGTCTCTTTAGTGGCAGCTGCAGATGAGCTTGCGCATTGCTTTGACCCTCAGCTTCTCAAGATTCCAGGGCTGAAGAGTGAGTTTTGGCTGTGCGCCCCAGGCTGGTGCTACAGTGAGGAGAGAAAGTATCCAGAATCAGCCTTCCACTGGGCAAAGAGCAACAGTGTTCCGAAAGGAAATCTAGCAGTGACACCAAGATTCCTTTGGTCCCAATAACTAGGGACCCCTTATTTCACTCTATTTATGCTCTCTCTGGGGAATACCTCCACCAGTCGAATGACTCCCTTGCCCCTGCCACATTTATCTGTTCAAAACCACCTTTTACCCACACAGTTGTGGTCAGGTGAGAATGTTCAGTGGTAGTTTTTTTTTTTTTTTAAATTTTAAAATACGTTTATTTGTATTGTATGTTTTACAATACAGTATTTTTTATTGTATGTTTTGCATATAATAAAAATAAATGTATCCTTTGCTGAACACTCCAGCAAAGAAAATAATTATAATAATTTCAAAATGAAATCCCTGGATTCAGTAAATATCTTTTATAATCAATTATACTAAATCAATATCTAGAAATATAGATAGACAAAGTTAGGTAATGAATGAATAAAATAAATAAAATGATTATGTGAACTGTAAATTTCAGAGATGAGGGATCATGCATGATCATTTAAGTCACTCTGCCACTTTTTAAAATAATACCATTGACATTTGCTTCAATCACACATTCATTGCAGGAGAGTTAAATTAGACTGCTAATAACAACTGAAAGCTGTGATCTTTGTTAGCTTAAAATTTAATTTAATACAAAGATATTCAAGATGAAAATGTTAGGACCCTAGATCAGGAGCTTTCAGTGCATGTTGCTCTACTTTGTTGTAGGCAAGATTCAAGTAAGTCTAAGACAGAAGAGTGTTTCCATTGAAGACATGATCTAAGAATCGCCTTCTGAGGAGGCAAATTATGTTCTGTAGAAACTACGTAGCTAGCCACCAAGATGTTACTAATAAAGGTTTCCTTATACTAGCAACTAGCCATGTGTAAAAGGTCTTAGCCAGTATTACAAAAATAAAACATTTAGAGTAATATTTATGAATATAAGCATAATTGGTACCTTGCCTTCTACTAATAATTATCTTCAAAATGATAAAAGCAGCTTTCAGCTGTGGTTCTTCTCTGGGTTGAGAAGGTGCAGTACACATGGGTTGTCAACTAATATGGCTTCTGAAAGCATTCTTTGGAAGCAGCTGGATTTGGTTTGATTGTAGGAGAATCAGTGCCCACTTTGCTGGGCAGACTTCTCCACGGATTTCTACATTTTGGAATGCCTTCACCAAGTGAAGTGTTTCTTCCATGCTTTGGCGCACTAGGAGATCTGACACTCAAGTGCTTGGTGACTCCATTGGGGTTGATTATGAAGAGACCTCTTAGTGCAAAACCAGGACCATCTAACAGCACACCATTGTCTTGGGAAATTTGCTCAGTTAAATCTGACAAGAGTGTGACGCTCCTGTGCCCCCAACTGCCATTCTTTCTTGGTGTATTTATCTAGGCAAGATGACTAAAGTGGGAATCCACTGAGACCGAAACAACTTCAGAGTTCACATTGGCGAACTCCTTATCTGTGTCACTAAAAGCAACAGTTTCTGTAGAACACCCAAGGTGAAATCCAAAGGATAGAAGAAAAGCACCAAAAATTTCCCTTTAAAGTCATCAAGTTTTAGGTCTTTGAACTCTCCATCTCTCCATTGACAATGGCTGTACCCTTAAAATAAGGTGCATGCCAGGTGACAGCAGGTGAATGGTATAAGGAACTGGTGGTAAATAATTTTGCTTGATCAGAACCAGACCACAATATGTTTGTCAAGCTCATTCTTCCAGTTGCAGCAGGCCTGTTGGCTGCAGTGGCAGAAATGCCCCAAGGTTTGGCACTCACATGTCAGGCAACCGACCCTCAGAGCAACCTTTCCATAGCAGCCGCCATCTTCAGGGCATGTGTTCAGTGGTAGTTTAATTAGTAGGGTACCTTAAGGGAGGGATGTCCTTCTGGCATCCAAGTTGAGACTGTAGGGTCCTATTTCCCCACATTGGGACAAGGTTAGAAATAGTAAGTGAATCCCATTATGAATAGATTTCCATTATGAACCTTTCTCCTCATAGAGCCCTGAAAGGGAATAATCAATCAGTCTCTTTCTGTCTCTCTCTAACAACACACACACTCTTTCCCTCCCTCCCTCCCTCCCTCTCTCTCTCTGTCACAGAATACATTAAAAACTTCCAACAGGCCTTACAGAAGTATAAGAATCTTTCTGGCAATCTTGTATATTTTAGATACAGTGTATATTAATCAGCTTTTATAAGTATTTGAAACCTAGCCTCATTGCTACTGTGGGAAAATAATTCTGATTTTCAAATAACAGGAAAAAAGTGCTTTCAAAAGTTGAGTGCTCCTTGCACCTGTATTTTTATAATCTTGGTGATATTTTCTAACCAATAAGGCTGTATACCATGGAATATGCTTTCATTTCACTTAAATTTCCCAAAATTGGTAGGACTTCAGTGAAGCACTGAAATTTCATGACATTGGTATTTCTTGAAACTCTAAGTGAAAAGATAACTAAAAAATGTTTCTTAGCTAATAAGGGCAGATTTGTTTTTTTTGGCCTGACCTATATGTTGAAACACTACTTGAATTCAACTAAAATGGGTGAAGTGACATTAAATGGCATTCCTTCTTAGTATGTGACAAATTTTATTTTTTCCCCCATATTAAGAAATGCTAAAATGCATCCATAAAGCAAGATGTACTTCTCAGTAAATGGGAATTTTCTCTCTGCTCTTTCAGGCCGGAGCCTCAACAGAAAGCTCCTTTAGTTCCTCCTCCTCCACCGCCACCACCACCACCACCACCTTTGCCAGACCCCACGCCCCCAGAGCCAGAGGAGGAGATCCTGGGATCAGATGACGAGGAGCAAGAGGACCCTGCGGACTACTGCAAAGGTGATGTGCCGAGCATGGCGGTGTGGGGTGTGCCTTCCCCATTAGGCTACTTAATAATTTGTTTGCGGAATGGACAAGGAGGGGAGGGGTTAGTAATGCAGATTGCTTGGTCTTCATTAAATTAGCCTCGTTGTGTCATTATCATTTTAAATTCTTAGGTCCTTGTATACAGAACAATATCAGAAAATTTAAGTGATAAGAGAGAAAATTGTAGGAGAAAATACATGCCTGTGTATATACACATTCTAGGAACTTTCAAAAGGACGTAAGTCTGTTAGAATTAAAGATAGTATACAGCAGGACAGTTGGAGGACATAATAAACCATCTAAAAAGAGCATGGGGCCAGTGCAGTGGCTCAAGCCTGTAATCCCAGCACTTTGGGAAGTCGAGGTGGGCAGATTGCTTGAGTTCTGGAGTTTAAGACCAGCTTGGGCAACATGGTGAGACCTTGTCTCTACAAAAAGTGCAAAAAATTAGCTGAATGTGGTGGTAAGTGCCTGTAGACCCAGGTACTCGGGAGGCTGAGGTGGGAGGAAGGCTTGAGCTCAGAAGACAGAGGTTTCAGTGAGCTGAGATTGGATCGTGCCACTGCACTGCTGCCTAGGCGGCAGAACCAGATCCTCTCTCAAAAAATTAAAGTACAATAAAAAAATAATTTAAAAAAGCGTAGGGAGGAGAAAGTATACCAGGCTCCTTACGGGAGCTAATTATAACTCTTGTGCACTTATTTGACTTTCTGTTTTCTGACTGCTAAGACTAAACGAAAACCATTCCTTTCTGTGTATAGCTTTGAATTACATAGCATTCATTGTCTGTGGGAAGCAAGCAAGCACATTTGTTTACAAAGAAAGATTCTTTCCTGGCATTGTACTTGACGAAAAAGACATTCTGTGGGGTTCTGCCATTGTGTGACATAGTGGGTTATGTTTTCAGCTATGATTTCATGGAAGACATAGACACTATTCAAGTGGAGTGTTTTTGTATTGATGCCTTGTGAAGACCAAGAGCGTATAGTGAAACTCATAAAGGGCAAGCATGTTGTGTGATGAATATTAGGAACAATATGATCTAGACACCATGCTTTATGTAGACCCAACTTTGAGAATCTAGGAGAAAGAGAAATGACTATTCAGCTGCTGCTTTGTTACTTAACTTACTCTTTTGGACATTAGTTTTATGGAATTTGGAACTCCTGAGCAGTTGGTGAGATTATTTGCTACAGATTTTTAAAAAAGTAAATCAGATTCAATATAGCAGTAAAATAAATGGCAGAAAATGCAGACATGTTCCGACCATAAAGCATTAATGAATTTTGGGGTCTATATATCTTAATAATTCATCATTTATTTAGTAGATACAGGTCATTTGTGTGTTGTTAAGGAACAGTGTACATTTAGTTACCTGCTAAGAGGAAGAGAAAGTTACTCTGCTGCAAAAGTGGAAGAACGAATCAGCTACTGTAACCTGATTTTTCCGCAGGTGCATGTACTTACACATAGAATCAATGTTTTCCTTAGAAAAGAGAATGTGGATCTTACTTAGCATTTGTTTGAATAGTGGTTTTGACCCCAAAGATCTATGCAGTCTAGTAAAAGAAAAGATAGAGTCTGTTTGAAAGGTGACAAGAAGGTGTTTTCCATCCTTCCTCTTACTCTGCATTTCTTGTACTGTCTTCGATTTTGCTGCTGAGGCCCAGAGCATTACGTTCATCTGTAGGAACATTCATTTTTCTTTTCTTGTTTTTTTGAGAGAGTCTTGTTCTGTTGCCCAGGCTGGAGTGCGGTGGTGTGGTCAGAGCTCAGTGCAGCCTTAACTCCTGGGCTTGAGCATCCTCCTACCTCAGCCTCCTAAGCAGTTGGAACTGCAGGCATGTGTCACCACCCCTGGCTAATTAACATTATTATTATTATTTTTTTATAGCGACAGGGTTTGGCTGGAACCGTTCTTTTAGGAGCAATTACCTTCAGCAGGTAGGCTCTACCAAGCAGGAATAAAAATTGTCTCATCTGGATCTTAAGTATGTGGGTCAGGAGATGTAACCAATCCTCTTGCCCCGTTACTACCTCTGGGAACCAGCACAGCAGACATCCAAACCTGAAATATAGGGCTAAGAATAAAGTATTCCGCAGCCAGGGCTGATTCTAGGTAACATTCACTGAAATGTAAACTTCATAGAGCATTAAAGCCAGCATCAGTGAGGCCATTAGGGATTGTAAAGTTCTTTCCTTACACCTGCCACTACCCTCCCCTCCACCCCCCACACCGAATTTGGTAAGTAACTTGTGCCTTTAATTAGCATTACATGTGACAGATGCCCTACTATGAATTTTGTGGTGTATTCCACAACAATTTGTGTAAGATTACTGACATATACATATTCAGGGAGTCCAAGGAATTGATTGGGAATGTCTGGAATAAGACCTGTGGCTTTCTCATTTTTTGTTCTCATATAAAGAGAGAAATTCCCTCACCCTCTGCCAGGACTGGTTGAGCTAACGTTACTAATATGGTGTTTTATCACCTCTCAGTACTTTAGTACATTTTACCTACAATCAAGTACATTCTCCTATAAATCACAATACAACCATGAAGATCAGGAACGTAACGCTGATACCTCATGACCATTTAGTCCGCGGGCTCACAGGTACTGCCGATTGCCGGCTGCTGTCCATTATATGTAATGAATCTGTGGCTGAATCGTATATTTTGTTTGCTTGTTTTTGTAATTTCTTTTAATTTTGAAGAGTTCCTTAATGATTTCCTGGCTTTCAGGTCCTTGACATTTTTGAGGATTGTAGTCCACTTATTTTGTACAGTGTTTCTCAATTTGGGATACCACAGACGTGATGTTGTCTTTTTGCATTGCATCCCTTCAGATGGTATACAGGTTTGATTTATTGCATTGGAATCGATGACTTCACTTGATCAAGATTGTGTCTGCCAGATATCCCTGGCAGCTATTCTTTTCCCCTAGTAATTAATACGTATTTCATTGAGAGTTACTTTGAGACTACATATATAACCCATTCTTACATTTATTCCTGTCGCCACCCCTACCCTGGGCTGACTTTCTGTCTCAGATGGACTGATTCATTCATGGATCTCCATTTTATTCAGTGGCTTATAATTAGTTACCTTCCTTATATGTTTTGATGCTTAGATTATCCCAAATTTGATTCTCAGGAGCCCCTTCATATTGCTTCTGTGTCCTTTTGAAATGCCTCAGTCATTGATTGGTTCTTTTCTTGTTTTGTTTTGAGATGAAGTCTCACTCTGCTGCCCAGGCTGGAGTGCAGTGGTGCGATCTTGGTTTCATTGCAACCTCCGCCTCTTGGGTTCCAGCGATTCTCATGCCTCAGTCTCCTGAGTGGCTGGGAATACAGGTGTATGCCACCTTGCCTGGTTAACCTTTGTACTTGCAGTAGAGATGGGGTTTTACCATGTTGGCCCAGCTGGTTTTGAACTCCTGACCTCAGTGATCCTTCTGCCTTGGTTCAAAACCTGGCTCTCTTGCATTGTAGCTTCATATTCTTGGACAAGTTCCTTTCTCTTTAGGCTTTGGTTTTTCATCTATGACATGATATATGAATCTTACTACCTAAGATTTTTATGAGGATTAAAATGAGATAAATATGTGAAGTTCATGACACAGTATCTGATAAGAGGCTCTTAAGAAATGTGAGTTTTACTCATCTTCTGTCTCTTCCATCATTCTTTTCTTGGTGTGTTCCCATCTGTACTTTCATGCTATACCCATCAGTGCTGGGCACCCAACTCCCTGACCATGTCTCATGTTGGGTGTGTTTCCTTAACCTCTGAAGAGAGAGCTGTCAGCACTGTCTGTCTTTTTTATATATTACATCTGGTCTGTTGTCTGGGCACAAGCTGTGGCAGCAGGCTGTGCAGTTTATTCGGATTCTGCTTCCAAGCCATGGGGATTACCAGGATCAGTCACAGGATCAGCCTGTAAACAAACACTGTTGGGAGGTCTTGTTTAACACATGCTTGTTTCACGAATTTGAGCAAAATAACCCATGTCACAGCCAAACCTCCTCCTGTGGGAAGATTTGTGTTTCATATGGGGTTTTCAGAGGCAGTAGGAGTGCCTGGTTAACATTCTTAGGCTGCACTGTAAACCCCTGAATTGGAATCCTCGGGAGTGGGTATTTAACAAATTCGTCAGGTGATTTTTCTGCATGTTGAACACCTTAAGATATGCTCCGTTCTAAGGTCTGAGTGTACCATTCTTCTAAAACTCTATAAGATACAACCACATGAAGGTATACTTGCAGTGTAAGTGGAATCATTGCTTTGAACTACCTCATGTTCCTAACTTTGTCCAGAAGCCTCAGCATATACTCGCTGCATGGACGTACTAAATGGTGACCGTAGGAACAGCACCTTGCAGTATCAGGCTGCCTGTATTCACTCGGATGTGAGTTTTGTTTCTCTCTTAAATCATTTTTAGATCAGCTGGCACCTTTGTACAGTTTTTATTTCTTGGATTATTTCTGGAGATATCAGTTCAACAGCTGTGGTCTGACTTGGTATGAAAAGACATCATTTCCTTAGTAATGCCTTCTTTGAGCCTCTAATCAAATCCTAATCAGACCCTTTCCTTTATTACCCGCAGTATTGTCCCTTCCCGCCCCCTATTTTTCGTAGTGTGGACTTGTACATTTATTTCTGTGTTCACGTATCCCCTCCTCTCTAGTCTGAAAGGTTCCCTTTGGTCAAGGCCCTGTATTTTGTTAACTCCACTGCATTTGAAGTATCCACAGTGTGGTGCATATTGTTCTTTGGATAAAGGCATTTTCTCTAGAGTTAGGCTGCAAGTAAGGGATACGTAGAGTGCTGATGTTGAAGTGGATCTGGGAAGGCATGATGGCATGAGCTGACTGGCAAATCAGAATATAGAGCTTTGTTTCTGCCTCATGTTTTCTTAAAATCATCCATAGTGCTCCACAATTCTTATCTCTCACACACATTTGAGCAGCATACATTTCATATCTGTGAAAACTTAGAATAATATTTTCTTCAATATAGAGCATAAATATACACACTAGAAACCTGTCAGAGGAGTTCCTTCCTATATGGCTCATTCTTCCCTCACTGCAACCTCCACCTCCCAGGTTCAAGCGATTCTCCTTCCTCAGCCTCTCAAGTAGCTTGGCTTACAGGAGTGTACCACCATGTCCAGCTAGTTTTTGTAATTTTAGTAGAGATAAGGTTTTATCAGGTAGCCACCATGCCCAACCTGTTTTATTTTTTAAGGGAAAAAACCAAAGTACCTTAAAGCTGCTTTAGAATTGGTATTTGTACAGTAAAAATAATAACTAAAGAAATATTTGTACAGCTAAGTATGTTGGCTGTCTTACATCAGAGGTTCTTCACTGGAGACAGTTCTGACCCCGGGAGCCCATTTTGAATGTTTGGAGATGTTTGGTTGCTGTAACTGAGGCTGCTACCGGCATCTATTGGGCAGAGCCAGGGATGCTGTTAAACATCCCCCTGGTGCATGGGACAGTTACCAATAAAAATAAATTACTCACCTCCTAATGTCAGTAGTGTCCAGATGGAAAAAGTCTGCCCTAAAAATACTTGTTTTTCTCTATGAAAATGGTGTTGCGTGGCTTAAGTATTTTATAGAAGTGTGGTCCTTACTTTCTGTTCTTTTTGATACAACGATAACCTTTCTTCATTCACAGTTCTTTTACTTAAAATCATTAATGCAGCACAGATACTTAATTCACTATGCTTTTCATTTATTAGTTGGCTTAATTTGGCTTACTTTCAAGCCTTAAAAAGAAACCCTACTTACCTATGTGAACAAAGCAGTAGATGCTCTTGAACCTATTACATAAGGCCTCATTACATTTCTTTTATGGAGACCAAAGAGGTTCTGACTCCTGATCTGTTGGTGCTTTAAATTGACAAGGATATTTATGATACAAGCCTTAAATAGCATGACAGGTGAATTCATGGTTTATTCATTGAGGCTTGACGATGTGCAAAGCCTTGTACTGTACTACAGGGCGCATAGAGGTAAATGAGAAACAGCCCTACTTTCTAGATTATGGCCTCATAGACTTGGCCACTAGAATATCAGCTACTTAAGGGCAGAGCCTTGACCTGTCCAGCTTCCCTGGCACCCCAGTAGAACAATCTGTGATCTGCTGAATAGTGACTGAATGAATAGACTGCTCAAATATCTTTTTCATATTTCTAAGTGTGGTTCACTAATAATAAGTAAGAAAAGGGAACATACGTGAGGGCTTAAAAGGAAGAAGGTTGTTTTTGATTAGAGGAATCTGAAAGGATTTCTTAAAAAATGGAAAGTGACTTTGTTAGAAAAGAATATTGCGATGATATTGAGAGTATAGGGCACTTCTCAGACCGAATCCTGGAGGTAGAGCAAGGTGTGAGAAGCCGTAAGTGCTTGTGTTTTCCTAACAAACGGGGAAACTAAAAATTGGTGGTAAAAGGTTAGGCTTAAAAGTAGTTTCGGAGCATCATGTAGAGGACAGAGATGAGCGTGATAAATTTGTGATGAAGTAGCTTTAAAGCATCACTTCAAAGTATTATCAAAAATCCCCACAGAAAAATGAAAGAAGCAGAGTAGAAACAGAATCGTGGTGTTATGATCATAGTTAGCAGGCTAGGTGCGGTGGCTCACACCTGTAATCCCAGCACTTTGGGAGATTAAGGCGGATGGATCATGAGGTCAGGAGATTGAGAGCATCTGGATAACATGGTGAAACCCCATCTCTGGCATGCACCTTAGTCCCAGCTACTCAGGAGGCTGAGGCAGGAGAATCGCTTCAACCTGGGAGGCAGAGGTTACAGTGAGCCGAGATCACACCACTGCACTACAGCCTGGGCAGCAGAGCCAGACTCTCTCTCAAAAATAAAATAAAATAAAATAATAAAAACAAAAACATATTTAGCAAAAGAACAATGCCAAAATGTCAGCAGTATGGGGTAAGCCTGGGGTGGTTTTTTGAAATGTACTTTAGTTGCTGCAGCACCATTTATTGAGAAGACTTCTCCCCCAGCTGTTGAATTGCCTGCCTTTGTCCATCAGTAGACAGCATGTATGGGGGTTTGTTTGTGGACTCCATCTACTCAGTCCCTCTGTTGGTCAATGCTTGCTCTAAGGGTCTGGTTACTGTAGCTTTAAATAGCACGTCTTCAATGGGTAGTGTCAGTCCTCGAGCTTTGTGCTTCTCTTCCAGGATTGTTTTGTATGTATAAATTCTTAGTCAGCTTATACGTGTAAGTTTTAGATATGCCTTAATAATATTGAATCTTCCAATCCATAAACATATTTGTGTCCATTTATATAGGACTTTATTTTTCTCAGAAATGTTTTGTGATTTTTGGTGTGGAAGTCTTTCTCATATTTAAATTTTTTTTTCTGGCTTTAAAAAATGCTATTATAAATGACAGTTGTGTTTTGATGGGCTTATAGAAGTGTAAGTGATTCTTATGCACTGACCACGTGGCCTGTAACTATGATGTTTGCTTATTTATTAGTGTTTGTGCATTTGTAAATTTCTCTGGGTTTTCTCTACACGCAATCATTTCATCATTTCAGTACAATTGAAGGGTTTTCTTCTTCCTTTTGATTCTTTATAAATTATTATTCTTTGTTGCCTCATTCTTTTATGCATGAGGTTGAATAGAAGTGGTAAGAATAGACCCCCTTGTCTTGTTTCTAATCTTACAGTGAATGTGTAGGTTTTTTTAGATACCTTTATTACGTTGAGATAGATCGTATGTTTAAATATGAAGTTAAAACTGTAAAGTTTCTAACAGAAAGTAGGAAAATATCTTCACAACCTTGGGGATAGAGAAGGATTTCTTAGAGCACATATAAGAAATATGAACTATGAAATAAAAAGTTAATTGAATTGAATCAAAAAACCTTTTCTGATTAAAAGACATTTTTGAAAATGAAAAGACCAGCTTCAGACTGGGAGAAGCTCTTTGCAGTCCATTTATCTGACAAATAATGTGACTGGGAGGGAACTTCAAGAGTGAGGTTTCAGAAAAATGTTCTGTATATTGATTAGAGTGTACATATTTGTCAAAAAGCAGGGAATCGTACATATAAAACCTTGACTTTGATTGTATGTAAATCTGAATTTTAAGAAACATGAAAAGGAGCTAGTTATATCTAGATTGTAGGATTTTGGCTTTTTTATTTTTTATCTCTTTGTCTTGGCTTTCTTTGTTTTCTGCATTGAGCATATAATTCTTTGTAAATATAGAAGAATATGTGCTTTCACTGCTGAAAGAAATCCCAGACGAGACAAACTTAATGGAAACACATCCCATGCTCATAGGTGGGTAGAATCAATATTGTGAAATGACCATACTGCCGAAAACAATCTACTAATTCAATGCAATTCCCATAAAAATACCACCATCATTCTTCACAGAACCAGAAAAATAAATCTTAAAATTCGCATGGAACCAAAAAAGACTGCATGGGCAAAGCAAGACTAAGCCAAAATAAATAAATAAATAAATAAATCTGAAGTTATCACATTATGTGATTTCAAACTATGCTATAAAACCGTAGTCACCAAAACAGCATGGTACTGGTGTAAAAATAGGCACATAGACCAGTGGAACAGAATGGAGAACCCCAAAATAAATCCAAATAGTTAGAGCCAACTGATCTTTGGCAAAGCAAACAAAAACATAAAGTGGGGAAAAAGATACCCTTTTCAAGACATGGTGCTGGGATAATTGGCAAGTCACATGTAGGAGAATGAAACTGGATCCTTGTTTTTCACCTTAAAAAAAAGTCAACTCAAGGTGGATCAAGGACTTAAACAGAAGATTTGATACTATAAAAGTTACAGAAGGTAACATTGAAAAAGGTAACATTGGAAAAATCCCTCTAGACATTGGCTTAGGCAAGGATTTCATGATCAAGAACCTAAAAGCATATATGATAAAAACAAAGTTAAATATCTGGGACCTAATTAAACTAAAGAGCTTTTGCACAGTAAAAGGAACAGTTAGCAGAGTAAACAGACAACCCACAGAGTGGGAGAAAATCTTCACAATCTATACACCTGACAAAGGACTGATATCCAGGAACTACAATGAACTCAAATTAGCAAGAAAAAAAAAAATCCCATGATAAAGTGGGCTAAGGACATGAATAGACAATTCTCCAAAGAAGATAAATAGCCAACAGATGAAAAAAATGCCTAACATTGCTAATGATATGGGAAATGCAAATTACAACCACAGTGCGATACCACCTTGCTCCCGCAAGAATGGCCATAATCAAAAAAATGATAGATGCTGGCATGGATGCCGTGAAAAGGGAACACTTCTACACTGCTGGTGGGAATGTAAACTAGTACAGCCACTATGGAAAACAGTGTGGAGACTCTGTAAAGAACTAAAAGTAGAAGTCCCACTACTGTGTATCTGCCCAGAGGAAAAGAAGTAGTTACACAGAAAAAGGTACTTGCTCTGCATGTTTATAGCAGCACAATTCCCAATAGGGAATTTGGAAAAAAAAAAAAAGCAGACTCAGAAGGGTACTTTTAAAAGTAATCAGTGGGCCAGGCATGGCGGCTAACAGCTATAATCCTAGCACTTTGGGAAGCTGAGGCAGAAGGGTCATTTGATCTCAGGAGTTCGAGACCAGTCTGGGCAACATAGTGAGACATCTCTAGTTTTTAAAAAAGTTTTTTCTAAAAAAGGATAAAAGAAACCAGTGTAGGTTTTAAAGAAGGCTGTGCTATATTTAAGGAAGCTTAATTTGAAATCTTAGATGATTGACATTAAAGAGAGAGAAGATGCAAGGAACAGACAAAAGCAGACAATGCTATGGAGGAACCGTCTTTATTATTCAACAGTCCATTGAATACAGAGGGCAGTGACCAACAAAACCCACACATGCCTAAGTCCTGGAGTAATTAGAAGAATAGTACCTTCTGGGCATCATTTGTCTTAGTGTACTTTGAATTAAATGAAACTGCTTTTCTTTTCCTCCCCTTCCCATTCCTCATTGAGACTGAGCCTCTCATTCTGTTGCCTAGGCTGGAGGGCAGTGGTGCGATCATGGCTGACTGCTTGTCTCAGCCTCCCAGGCCAAGCTATCCTCCTGAGTAGCTGGGACTACGGGTCTGCACCACCATGCCTGGCTGATACTTAAATTTTTTGTAGATATAGGGTCTCACCATGTTGCCCAGGCTGGTCTTGAACTTCTGAGCTCAAGGAATTCTCACACTTCTGTCTCTCAAAGTTCTAAGGATTGTGGGCATGAGTCACCATGCCTGGCAGATTTTTAAATTGTTTGTAGAGATGGGGTCTCCTGCTGTGTCCCAGGGTGGTTGTCATTTCTTTTTTGCTTTGGATATTGTTTGGCTATGAAAAAGCTCAGAGCCAAATGTTTAGCCCACCTCTAACAAGTGAACAGTAATTTATAGGATGCATTCTGTATCCTAACCTCACTGTAGCATTATTCTATTTTATTTTTTCTCAGTTGCTTTTTCTGTGTCCCAATTTCTTTCTAATTGTTAATCTTACATTGTGGTTTTATAAGCTGCCTCAATTCCTTATAGAAAAAATAGTGTAACATATGTTAAAACATCACATTGTACCCCATACATACAATTATTTATTTTATAAAAATAAAATTTTAAACATGATAAAGTAATGTTGGCACTATGAGTAGAAACAGTGAAGTCACAGTTGGTCTGGGGTAAATGTTGATGAGTTTGACTGTTGTTGGAAATATCAAGAAGGTGGTTAGATATATGAATCGGAAGGCTCAGAAGAATCAGCAAGCAGGTGGTTTAGTAAAGAATTTAACCTTGCCCAAAGAGAGATCTGGCCTTTGTCCTTGGAGCCTTCCAGGGGCATAGAGATCTGGGTGCTTGGGGCACACCTGATAGTCTAACAGTGTGGCACATTATTGAACCTGAGGATGGTCTTTGGGATCCCCAAACTCTGGTTCATGTCAGAAGGGAAGGCAGTTGGTAGACTGTTCCTAAATCTTACACAAATATTATAGATTTGATTTGATAGGTAAAACAGATCATATAATGGTTGGTAAGTACATTTTAATAAAAGAGAAGAGGATGCAGAGAGGCTGTTCAGTGACTAGACTTTGAAAAATTTAATAGAATGCAAGAGGAAAAGGAACAAGTACAAGAAATAGACATAGCAGTCAGGGAGGTAGGAGAGCAACCAAGATGTGTGTTAATTCTGACATGGAGGGGACTGAGATGGCAGCCATGGTGTTACTCTGAATGTTACTTTCCTGAACACATTCAGTTGTGTAAACCGATGTTTGTAATGTTTGAATATAGATGGGAGGTCACACTTCCAGTCATTCCAAATGTCAGTGGCTCTTGTCCTCACTTGTCAGCCCCTGCATAATCTCCCCGTTTGGATCTGGAAATTCCCAGAGGGAGCACAGGATTTGGGCCAGAGTCCCCATGTGTGATCTCTTGTGATTCTCCTTCCTGGTCCTGGCTTGCTCCTGCTGGTGCTGCCATTACCTACTAAGAAAATGCTGTGGTGCCTGCCACAGGGCTGTCGCCACTGTATTCAGTGCCAGAGCACAGTTATGTGGCATGGGAGTGGTGAGAGACCAGTTCAGATGCCTGCAACAGCCCCATGCCATCACACCACAGCGTGCCCACTGTCCCTATAGCTAGTGGCCTCACCCCTGATCGCTGGAGCCCAGTTTAATCTTTAAAAAATTTGTAAAAAGAGTTATAAAAGAACTTTTGGCCAAAAAAGGCTAAAGCCCATGCCATCATCAGACTCCTCAGATTCTTCTTTATTTTCCCTTTTCTTTTCCTCTTCCTTTCCTTTTTCCCCTTCCCTTTCCTTTCCTCTTTCCTCTTTCCTCTCTCCTCTCTCCTCTCTCCTCTCTCCTCTCTCCTCTCTCCTCTCTCCTCTCTCCTCTCCCCTCTCCCCTCTCCCCTCTCCCCTCCCCCCTTTGGTAGAGACCCAGTTTTACCATTTTGGCCAGGCTGTTCTAGAACTACTGGCCTCAAGTGATCTGCCCACCTCAGCCTCCCAAAGTTCTGGGATTACAGGTGTGAGCCACTGCGCCCAGCCGTGATTCTTTTTTTCTTTGCTTCCACTTTCTTCTCAGCTGGAACAGCTGTGGACAGGGTAGTACCCTGTTGATGCAGCACCAGCTGCTGGAGCCGGTCCACCAACCCCTACGTTACAGATGAGTCTCTCGATGTCAACATTGGCCAGGGCCTTTGCCAACAAACCAGGTGGAAAAGGTTCAACATTTATACCACCTGTTTTAATTAGGGCCTTGATCTTATCCTCTGTGATGATCAACTCATCCTGCAGAATGAGAATAGAGTAGTTGCAGGTGAACCCTGGGGGCCGTGGTGCCGGCTAGTGCTGGGGCTGGTGGTGGTGGACGCAGTGCAAGTTGCTGGATGAAGTGAAGGCCTCTCCTCACTGCGGCCATAGCTTTCTCAGAAGGACTGAGCCCCTTGGTAGCAGCTGAGGAAAGGACTAGAGTCTGGGTTTAGAAAGTGTTGACAATTAATGTGGTGGCTTCTTCTTAGCTCATTCTCTTTCCCTTTCTCCTTCCACCCGCTTTAGGCTCACTGTAGCATAAAGGTTTTTTTCCTTTTATACTCCCAGCTAAAAGCTGGAACGCTCTTGCAAGTAATTTTGTTAGTTGGGGCTGTCCACCAGTTCTCTTTAAGGGCATAGGATTGTTGGATTCTTATTTGGGATCTAAAGTAGTATTCTAAAAACATTTACAAACAGAACCTGTTATGAGTAATATATTTTCTTTTTATTTCCCATTTGGTGCTAATTTGAAAATGGACTGTATTCTTAGAGTTCTTTATTCAGATTTGTCTCCTTAGCACTGATGCTCTGGATTCAGTGGAATTGTTACAATTTCCCTCCCTTGGTTGGGAATCCTGTTTTAACTAGCAGTTGAAAAGAGTGAAATGAAGTAATGAAGTTCCAGATTTTGTTGGAGATTTTTTTTGTCTGGTTTATGTTGACTAGGAAGCAGTAATTGAAAATGTGCTATTTTTTCCCTCATACATTTTTAAAAATTGAGTTATAATTTTCAAGCATAACATTCTCCGCTTTAAAGGGTACAAACAATTGCATGGTTTTCAGTATATTCACAGAATTTTGCAATTCACCACTTTCAGATTCCAGAACATTCTCCTCACTCTCCATAGAAATGACTGTCCATTCTGTCCATTAGCAGTCAGGCCCTATTCTCCTTACCCTTACAACCCTTAGCAATCACTAAGCTATTTTTTTGTCTCTATGAATTTGTCTTTTCTGGACATTTCATATAAACGAACACAAACACTTTTTGTGTTTGGCTTCTTTTACTTATAATGTTTTAAAGATTCATTCTTGTTATACCATGTATCTGTTCATTAATTTCATGCTTAATAATATTTTATTTTCTGGATGTATAACAGCAATTCATATATATTTGGGTTGTTTTCACTTTTTGGCTATTATGAATATGCTGCTGTGAACATTTGTGTGTGAATTAAAGTGGACATTTGTTTTCATTTCTTCTGGGTAGGTATCTAGGAGTGGAAGTGCTGGGTCATATGCTAACTCCATGTTTAACTACTTCAGGAACTGTCAGATTATTTCCCCAGATGGCTGTGTCACTGTATATTCCCACTAGCAATTTCCTCACCTTTGTCCCTTTTATATTTATTTTTCTTGTGACTTATTTGCTTCTGTAATTCTATTATAATGAATTAGTTTTATATATTTATTTTTTAACCTTTTATTGATCCTGATGGTGGCCTCTTCAGCTCTGCTTACTATACTACACATACTCACCATGAGCCTTTAAATCTGAGTGTCTCATCGGACACCTATACCAAAATCTTTCCCTTTGACGATAGTAATTTTGCCTGTGTTGGTAACACACTAAGATGGTCATGTTCTTTCCAAGACTAAATGGTCTGAGACATGAAAAAAGACTTTTCAAGACAGAAGGATTTAATGATAGCTTTCAGTTTAAGCTAAATTTCAGTTTTAGGAAGATAAAAGCTGACAGGAACAGTGAACTACTTGCGAGGCTTTCTCTAGAGTCCTGTGGGTTGGGGCCAGTTATGAGTCAGGCAGATGTCAAGGTGAGGCTATATTAGCAGAGCATAGCAGATTATTTGGTGAAATTTAGCAATGAAATCATTGTAGCTTCTAGGGAGTAGAGTTAGATTTGGGCAAGAAAAAGTATTTATTTTAGTGTGACGTATCTGAGCATATTTCTAGGCAGAAGAGATAAAGTTTGAGTAGAGGTTGAAAGACCAGCAACAAAGGAATTAAATAAGTGATTTTTGGAGCTAGTTGATCAGCCTTTTAAAAAGAGCGAGGGCACATCTTTCCTGCAGAACAGAGGGAGGAGGTTTTGCATAGCTGTTGTGATGAGCAGAATAAAGCCTGTGGTGGTTATTGTTGTATAAAAATTATCCCCAGACTTAGCAGCCATAAACCACTTTTTAATTTTGTTGATGATTTTATATAAGAAGAATTTAGAAAAGACAAAGCTGGGATGGCTTGCCCAGTGCCTTGTGGTATTTGAGGCCTTAGCTGAGACATCTCAAGGACCTGAGGCGGCTTCATGGCTGGGGACTAGAACTAACTGAAAGCTCACATCTGGCCCCTGGGCTAGAAAGATAAACAACTAGGACAGCTGAGTGGAGCACCTGCCCTTGTCCTTTACATATGGCTTGGCTTTCTCACAGCATGGGGGCCTCAGAGCTGTCAGACTTCCTACCTGGCAACTCACAGTTCCCAAAGCTACTACGTACCTTCCAGAGTGGAAACTGTCTCTTTATGATCTAGCATCAGAAGTCACACAGTGTCATCCACTACGTTCTTTTAGTTAGAACCACATCAGAAGCTCATTCAGATTCATTAGAAGGGATTTAGAGTCCATTTCTTGATAGTAGAACATCAGCATAGAAGGGATGATAGAAGAGCAGGTAGTTGGGGAGATACTGTCTCGGCCTTTGTTGGAGAACAGAGTTCTGCAGAATACAGCAACAAGAGTTAGTAAGCCAGCCATAGAGAATCTAAGGATGTTGTTTGCAGTCACATGGGTGAAGCTGGAGGCCATTATTTTAAGTGAAACATGCCAGAAACCAAAAATCAACTACTACAAGTTCTTATTTATAAATGGGAACCAAACATTGGGCACACATGGACTTAAAGATGAAAACAGTAGACACTGAGGTCTCTAACAGGCATGAAGTTGGGAGGGTGGTGAGGCTTGATCAACTACCTATTGGGTATAATGGTCACTGTTTGGGTGATGGGTATACCAGAAGCCCAAACTCCCCACCATTGTATAATACATATACATAACAAACAGGCACATGTACTCCCTGAATCTAAAATAAAATTTAAAAAATACAAGAACCCTATAAATAAGGGCACTGTTACTGTCAAACGATACAGCATTCATGGAAATAGAGATTTGTGTAGTTTGAAAATACTTTTTATAAATCAAGATGAAACCTTTATTTTGCAGATATTAAATCTAAAGTTAAATGATAAAAACAAATTTATCCTAGAGCCGAGCACATTCTAGGGAAATAAAATCAGTAAAAAGATGATACAGACTCCCAAATATATGTAGTTATGGTAATATGTAGGTACAGTAAACTAGCTCCTTTTTCTAGGACATAAATTTATCTAATTCTCTTTTTGTCTGGTATGGATTACAAGCTTTCTAAGCATAGAATCTACTAAGTATGTCTAAATTGATACTTTGGGTGCCTAACAAAGGAATATATACAAGTTGGTGCACGAGTTAGACTTTTTGATGGTGATTAAACTGGAAAGCGTGAATGATTCTTGGATCATAAAACTAGGTGGGGCTTTCGAATGAGGCTCAAAAATCATTTTTGTTTTCTACGTGGAGACCATGATTACTTAATTCTTTTGTAGTCATTTGTAAGATGTTTTTTCTTTCTCATTTTTTAAGAATAATTAAGAATTTTATTAGAGTAATTTAGAATTGAGATTATTTACAGTGTGTTATGTTCCCCCCCCCCTTTTTTTTTTTAACAAGAGAATGTAACATAGGCCTGGGAACATGTCTTCAGTTATATGAGTCACACACAAATATGTGCTGTGATACACCCTTGTACTCCATGAAGAGCAGGAGCCTGAAAATAACAATAGGCCTTACCCTTAGGATAGAACTTATTTTTTAGTTATATTTTGAGGTTGGAATGTGGGTAATTAGGCCTTTCAGTTTTAAACAGCCAGAGAGTTGTTTTCTGAGTTATTTTAATTGTTAAATTTTTAGTTACTAAGCCTTTTTTATTTATTTTTTTAAATTATCAAACAAGGCCAGGCATGGTGGCTCACTCCTGTAATCCCAGCACTTTGGGAGGCCGAGGCGGGCGGATCACAAGGTCAAGAGATGGAGACCATCGTGGCCAACATGGTGAAACCCTGTCTCTACTAAAATACAAAAATTAGCTGGGCGTGGTGGCACACACCTGTAGTCCCAGCTACTGGGGAGGCTGAGGCAGGAGAATTGCTTGAGCCCAGGAGGTGGAGATTGCAGTAAGCCAAGATTGTGCCACTGCACTCCAGCCTGGTGCCTGGTGACAGAGCAAGACTCTGTCTCCAAAAAAAAAAAAAAAAAAAAAAATCAAACAAATCTTTTTATTTTTTCTTTTAAAAGAAATCTCATTTCTTAAGTGGATTCTGATTTCTGAATTCCACTTTAACTCAGCTAACACTTTATCATTCTAAGATTAGTTGTGTTTCTTCAGTTCATAATTCAGTATATTGTACATTTATTTATCCGAAACAGTTAAGAACCGATAAACTAGCCCAAAGTTTTTGAATAGATGAAAACAGTGTCCAGGTTAATGTACTAAAGCTCATGTTCTTTGTTCTGGAGAAAAGCCTTTTTAATTTTTTAAAGCTCTCAAATAATGTCTGCTCTTTTGCCCATAAAACAAGGAGAAGGTTAAGAACAAGAAAGAATTAGAAATAATATATAAAAACTATCATAAAGTCCTAATAAACATTGCAGCCTACATGTAGTGCTAAAATTCTTAGGTGGAGAGACCACATGACTTACTAGGGAAAAACCAGCTTGTTAACTGAGTATTTTTGCAGGAAAACATTAGGCCAGAAGACACTAGAGAAGTGCATTTAACATACACAAGTAAAGAAAATGTGAGTCAAGAATTTTACATCCAGCCAAACTGACCTTCATTTATAAAAGTCTCATACAAACTGTTATATACATTTAAGCGCTGAGGGAATATTGTTCTTTTGAACACTCAAGAGAATTTGCAAAAAAAGAAGGAAAAAAAAAAAAAAGCCTCTAGCAACCCAAATGAAGGAAGAGGCCTATATAGATATACAAACTGATTTCATAAAACTACAAAATAAATCAAACCTGTAGCATTCCTCTGGATCACTTAACTTATAGAGTACTATTAAGTGTGTTAACTAGACAGTTAAATGGACTTAAGAGATCGTGTATTTGGTTTCCATAGACTATTTTTCAATTTATGGATAAATTTTATAACAACAAATTTTGAAGCAGTAGTTTGGATTCTTCTGTCAACATATCCTAAAGAGATAAATAGCCGTGTCTGGTGTTATGCATGTAAGAAATAAAGGAAAAATGTTAGTAATAGACTAAGTGTGGTGGCTCATGCCTGTAATCCCAGCACTTTGGGAGGCTAAGGTGGGTCAGGAATTCTAGACTAGCCTGACCAACATGTTGAAACCCCATCTCTACTTAAAATACCATAATAATAATAATAATAACAACAACAACAACAACAATAATAATAAAATATAAATAAAAAATAATAAAAAATAATTCGGCAGGCCTGGTGGCACATGCTGGTACTCTCAGCTACTCAGGAGGCTGAGACAGGAGAATCTCTTGGACTCGGGAAGTGGAGATTGTAGTGAGCCTGGATTGTGCCACTACATTCCAGCCTCCACGACAGAGAAAATTTTTATTAAAAAAGTTGGTAATAGTGTCCATTAATTCTTTTTAGTTACAGACTCTGAGACTTACAGGGTATCAGTATACTTTACATTCAGTGAAGTTGAACACTTAGTGTATTTGTGTGTATGAGAAAAAAAGCTTGTTACCCAAATTACAGAGTCAAGTAAATCTCTAGACAGCCTCTTAAAAACGGCCACACTGGGCGTGGTGGTTCATACCTGTAATCCTAGCACTTCGGGAGGCCAAGGTGGGCAGATCATCTGAGGTCAGGAGTTCAAGACCAGCATAACCAAGATGGTGAAACCCATCTCTACTAAAAACACAGGAAAACTAGCCAGGTGTGGTGGCACATTCCTGTAGTTCCAACTGCTTGGGAGGCTGAGGCAGGAGAATGGATTAAACCTAGGAGGCATAGGTTGCAGCGAGCTGAGATCATGCCAGTGCACTCCAGCCTAGGTGACAGAGTGAGACTTCATCTCAAAAATAAAAAAAAAAATTAAAAAAAATAAACCAGCCCCTAGCCATTTATGATCTGATGTTAACCATTGTGCAATTTTAGGATTTCTACTGATCCCCAAGTGCATTTAAAATTGTGTTCTATAGCACTCTTGGTATTGAGATATGGTTGTGGAGTGTTCTAGACTCTACAGTGTAGACTAGGATTTTAGTTATTGGCTTGTACAATAATGTGACATTCATTTCCATTGTGGCTTCTTCTTGAGGGTCTTTTAAGAAAATTTTTGATGCATCTACAAACTTATAGCACTAAAATGACAAGATTATTCATCATAAAAATAGAAGAGATCCTTATTTGCATTTATATAATTTTCTTTGTCTAGAATTTGATTCCTGCTTTGTAAATGTATGGAGCTATTAGTGAATTTCACTTCTTAAATGTTGGTGGATACCATGATAGCTTGGCTCATTAGGATCTTATAAAAATTATCACAGCTCAGTCTTTCTTACTGGTTTGCCTGGAGTACTCACATTCTAATTTTACTTTGTAATAGTTTCATATGATACTACTTGGGATACATTCAGATTATTAGTTCACTTTCCCTCCTTCTGGTCATAAGCAGTAAAGGGAAACCTAGTGTATACTTTGTTAATTCCTTACAAATAACAAAGTCAAAATTTGCCAGGTGTGGTGGTTCACGCCTGTAATCCCAGCAGTTTGGGAGGCCAAGGTGGGTGGATTGCTTGAGGCCAGGAGTTTGAGACCAGCCTGGCCAACATGACCAAACCCCATCTTTATTTAAAAAAAAAAAAAAAAAGCCACAAAAATTAGCCAGGTGTGTTGGCGCACATCTGTAATTACAGCTACTTGGGAGGCTGAGACACAAGAATTGCTTGAACCCGGGAGGTGGAGGTTGCAGTGAGCCAAGATTGTTATCAGTGCACTCCAGCCTGGGCAGCAGGGTGAGACTACATCTCAAAAACAAAAAAAAGTGGGGGCGGGGGAGAAGCATAAAGTCAAAACTTTTGCACAAATCTCAAGGCTCTTCAAAGCCTGATCCTAGTGTACCATTCTTGTTTTCTTTCTTAGCATCAAACGTGTTTATTTCACCTTAAATTGCTGTGATTGTCCTCATGCTATTCTTTTTTATGTTAGGGCTGTCCTTTTTGTGTGTGTGTGTGACACAGTCTTTGTCTGATTGCCCGGGCTGGTGTGCAGTGGTGCAATCTCGGCTCACCCCAACCTCCACCTCCTGGGTTCAAGCAATTCTTCTGCCACAGCCTACTGAGTAGCTGAGATTACAGGCGCCCACCACCACGCCAGGCTAATTGTTTTGTGTTTTTTGTGGACAGGGTTTCACCATGCTGGCCAGGCCAGTCTTGAATTCCTGACCTCAGGTGATCCTCCCGCCTTGGCCTCCCAAAGTGCTGTGATTATAGGCATGAGCCTCCGTGCCTGGCTGCCTTCGGTTGAATTTTAGCCTACATTTGGGTTTTGTGTTTATTTAAACTTTTATCTTATATTCAGGGCACATGTGCATGTTTGTTACATAGGTAAATGGTGTGTCACAGGGGTTTGGTGTATGGATTATTTCATCACCCAGGTAATGAGCATAGTACTCTATAGATATTTTTTGTAATTCTGTCCATTTTCCCACCCTCCATCCTTAAGTAGGCCCCAGTGTCTGTTGTTTCCCTCTTTGTGTTCTTGTGTTCTCTTTGTTTAGTTCTCACTTATAAATGAGAACATGTGGTATTTGATTTCTGCTCCTGTGTTAGTTTGCTAAGAGTAATGGTCTCCAGCTCCATCCATTTTCCTGCAAAGTACATGATCTCGTTCTTTTTTATCGCTGCATGGTATTCCATGATGTATGCGTACCACAGTTTCTTTATCCATCTACTGTTAATGGGCATTTAGGTTGCTTCTTTGCCTTTGTCATTGGGAATAGTGCTGCAGTGAACATACACGTGTGCATGTGTCTTTACAGTAGAACAATTTATATTCCTTTAGGTGTATACACAGTAAGGAATTGCTGGGTTGAATGGTAATTCTGTTTAAAGTTCCTTGAGGAACTGCTGCACTGATTTCCGCAATGGCTGAACTAATTTACACCCCCACCTGCAGAGTATAAGCATTCCGTTTTCTCCACAACTTTGAAAACATCTGTTATTTTTTGACTTTGTAATAGCCATTCTGAGTGGTGTGAGATGGTAGTTCATCATGGTTTTGATTTGCATTTCTCTAATGATTAGTGATGTTGAGCAGGTTTTCACATGCTTGTTGGCTGCATGTATGTCTTCTTTAGAAAAATGTTTATGTCCTTTGCACACTCTTTAAAAATGTTGTTTCTTGTTTGTGTATATGTTTACATTCTGTGTATACAGATTCTAGATATTATACTTTGGTCAGATGATTTGTTTGTAAATATTTCTGCCATTCTGTAGGTCATTTACTTTGTTGATAGTTTATTTTGCTGATCATGAAGTTCTTTAATTAGGTTCCATTTGTCGATTTTTGGTTTTGCCGCAATGGCTTTTGGCATTTTCATAATGAAATCTTTGCCTGCTGCTATGTCCAGGATGGTATTTCCTAGGTTATCTTCCATGGTTTTTTTGTTTTTTTTTTGTTTTTTTTTAAAGACAAAGTCTCCCTCTGTCACCCAGGTTGGAGTGCATTGGCATGATTTCAGCTCACTACAACCTTTATCTCCCGGGTTCAAGTGATTCTCCTGCCTCAGCCTCCTGAGTAGCCGGGATTATAGGCAGGCACCACCATGCGAGGCTAATTTTTGTATTTTTAAAAATAAAGACAGAATTTCACCATGTTGGCCAGACTAGTCTCGAGCTTCTGACCTCAAGTGATCTGTCTGTCTCCCAAACTGTTGTGCTTACAGGTGTGAGCCACCACGCCCAGCCTTTCCACTGTTTTTATAGTTTTAGGTTGTACGTTTAAGTCTCAATCCATCTTGAATAGATTTTTATGTATGTTGTAAGAAAGGGGTCTGGTTTTAATCTTCTGCATATGGCTAACTAGTAATACAGCACCATTTATTGAATAGGAAGTCCTTTTCCCATTGCTTGTTTTTGTCAGCTTTGTCAAAGTTCAGATGGTTGTAAGTGTGTGGCATTATTTTTGGGCTCTCTATTCTGTTCCATTGGTCTATGTGTCTGTTTTTGTACCAGTACCATGCTGTTTTGGTTACTGTTGCCTTTTAGTATACTTTGACGTCTGGTAACATGATTCTTCTAGTTTTGTTATTTTTGCTTAGGGTTACCTTGGCTATTCTTCAGGTGTTTTTGGTTCCTATGGATTTTAAGATAGCTTTTTTCTAAGTCTGAAGAATGCCATTTATAGGTTGATAGGACCAGGATTGATTCTATAAATTGTTTCGGACAGTATAGCTGTTTTAACAGTACTGATTTTTCCTGTCTGTGAGCATGGACTGTTTTTCCGTTTGCATCATCTCTGATTTCTTTGAGAGTGTTTTATAATTTTTGTTATAGAGATCTTTCACTTCCCTGGTTAGCTGTACATTTTATTCTTTTTATGGCAGTTGTATATGGGATTGTGTTCCTAATTTGACTATCTGTTTGGACGTTGTTGCTATATAGGAATGCTACTGATTTTTGTACATTGATTTTTGTATCCTGAAATTTTGCTGAAGTTCTCAGATCAAGGAGCTTTTGGGCAGAAAACATGGGGTTTTGTAGTTAACGAATCATGTTGTCTGGGAACCTGGATAGTTTGTCTCTCTTCCTATATGGATGCTTTAGATTACTTTCTTCTGCCTGATTGCTCTGGCCAGGACTTGCAGGACTATGTTAAATAGGAGCGGTGAGAAAGGGCATTCTTATTCAGATTTTCAAGGGGAATGCTTTTGGCTTTTGCCCTTTGCCCATTCAGTATGATGTTGTCTGTGGGTCTGTCATAGATGTCTCTTATTATTTTGAACTATGTTCATTCAATGCCTACTTTACTAAGGGTTTTTAACATGAGGGGATGTTGAATTTTATTGAAAGCCTATAGTGTGCATCTATTGCAATACTCGTGGTTTTGGTTTTAGTTCTGTTTATGTGATGAATTACATTTATTAATTTGCATATGTTGAGCCAACCTTGCATCCCAGGGATCAAGCCTTCGTGATCATGGTAGATTAGCTTTTTGATATGCTGCTGTATTTGGTTTGCTAGTCGTTTGTTGAGGATTTTTGTATCGGTGTTTGTCAAGGGTATTGGCCTGAAGTTTCCATTTCTTGTTTTGTCTCTGCCAGGTTTTAGTATTAGTATGAGATTAGCCTCATTGAATGAATTTGAGAGGAGTTCTTCCCCTCCAACGTTTTGGAAGGTTTCAGTAGGAAGGGTAGTAGTTCTTTATACGTCTGGTAGCATTACGCTGTGAATCCATCTGGTCCTGGAGTTTTTCTGGCTGTTACGCTTTTTATTGCTGATTCAGTTTTGGAACTCATTATTGGTCTGTGGAGTTATTCAGTTTTTTCCTTTTTCATCTTGAAAGGTTGTGTGTTTCCATCTAGAGTTTGTAGTTTGTGTGCATAGAGGTGTTCGTATCAATCTCTGAAAGTTTTTTTGTTTTTGTGCTTCTGTGGGTTCAGCGGTGTTGGTTTTTCTTTTTGAGACTGGGTTTTGCTCTGTCACCCAGCATCCTGGCATTATAGTAGCTTGATCACAGCTCACTGCAGCCTCAGCCTCCTGGGCGCAAGCAATCCTCCTGCTCCAGCCCCCTAGGTAGCTGTCACTACAGTCGTGCTCTACCATGCTTGGCTAATTTTTTTTTTTTTTTTTTTTTTTTTAAAGAGGTTGTTTTGCCCTGTTGTTCAGGCTGGTTTTGAACTCCTGGGTTCAAGCAGTCCTCCCACCCCAGCCTCCTAAAGGACTGGGATTACAGGCATAAGTCACTGTACCCAGCCCACTTTGTCTTTTTGAGATGGAGTCTTGCTCTGTTATCCAGACTGAAATGCAGTGGTGTGGCACCATCTCAGCTTATTGCAACTTCTGTGTCCTAGGCTCAGGTGATTCTCATGCCCCAGCCTTCTGAGTAGCTGAGATTACAGACCAGCATGCCCGGCTAGTTTTTGTATTTTTAGTAGAGATGGGGTTGGCCCTGTTGGTCAGACTGGTCTTGAACTCCTGACCTCAGGTGGTTTGCCTACCTTGGCCTCCCAAAGAACTGGAATTACAGGCATGAGCCACTGTGCCTGGCCTTGCTTTGTCATTTCTTAATTATATATTTGGATTTTCTCTCTCTTTTTAAAAAAAATTTGTCTAACCAGCAGTTTATCTTTATTCATTTTTTTTTTTATTTCTCAAAGGATCATTCCTTGGATTTGCTGATCTTTTGTATGGTTTTCCCATCTCCGTTTCTTCAGTTTAGCCCTGATTTTGGTTATTCCTGTCTTTCAGCTTTAGTATTTGTTTGCTGAGTTTCTCTAAGCTGTGAAGTTAGGTTGTTAATTTGAGATCCAACTTTTTGATGTGGGCCTGGAGTGCTATAAACTTTCCTCTTAACACTGCCTTAGCTGTGTCCCAGAGATTCTGTTATGTTGTATCTTTGTTCTCATTAGTTTCAAATAATTTATTGATTTCTGCCTCAATTTTATTACTGACCCAAAAGTCATTCAGAAGTGGGTTGTTTAATTTTCATGTAATTGTATAGTTTTGAGCGATTTTCTTAGTAATGATTTTTGTTTCTATTGTGCAGTGGTCTGAGAGTATGGTTTGTAAAATACAGGGTTTTTTTTTTTGAGTTTTCTGAAGATTGGTCAGTTTTTGTTTTGTTTTGTTTGTTGGTTTTTTTGAGAGAGAATCCTACTCTGTCACCAGGCTGGAGTGCAGTGGAACGATCTTGGCTCACTGCAACCTTCGCCTCCCAGGTTCAAGTTATTGTTCTGCCTCAGCCTCCTTAGTAGCTGGGACTATAGCTAAGTGCTACCACGCCCAGCTAATTTTTGTACTTTTAGTAGAGACAGGGTTTCACCATGTTGACCAGGATGGTCTTACTCTCTTGACCTATGATCCATGCACCTCGGGCTCCCAGAGTGCTGGTATTAAAGGCGTGTGCCACCGTGCCAGGCCAGGATTGTGTGGTCAGTTCTAAAGTATGTGCCATGTGATGATGAGAAGAATTTTATATCTGGTTTACAAAAATTAGCTGGGCATGATGGCACATGCCTGTAATCCCAGCTACTGGAGAGGCCGAGGCATGAGAATCACTTGAACGTTGGAAGTGGAGGTTGCAGTGAGTTGAGATCACGCCACTGCCTCCAACCAGGATAACGTGGAGGCAGGCCTAGCTGGATGCTGTGCACACAGCGGGTTTGAGTGAGGAATTCCTAGCTTAGGAAATGCCAAACTTTTGTAAGCAAAGGTTGAGCAACCAAACCAAACCTGCTCAACCTGGGGGAGATAGTCACTGTCCTGGAGAGCAAACCATCCTGATTTCTATTTTCTAAGGTTGTTCACTGTAGGAACCTTTGAAAGATATACTGGAACAAAGGGCATCAGTCAATGCCTCCGTCCAGAAAATAGGCAGAAATATGAGAGATCCATAGAGCATTGTCCTCCAACAAAATTTCTTTCATGAGTCTCTGTAGAAGGATAATCACAAGTAGTCAGTGTCTTTGACTTTACTACAGTAAGTGCAAAATTACCACACATAACGTTTTGGTGCTATTTGCATGTCAGCTGTATTATCTATTTCTGTGTAGGAAATTACTCTAAATCTTACCCACTTACATATTTTTTATTTTAAAAATTTCTGAAGGTCAGGAACTGGGGATTGCAAGCAAGCTGTCAGCTAGGGCTGCAGTCATCTGAAGTTTTGCTGGCCTGCAAGATCTGTTTCCTCACTCCGTCAGTCAGTAGCCTTCACTTCCTCACTGCTGTTTGCCCGAGGCCTCGGTTCCTTGCCATGTTTACTTTTTAGGGCTGTTAATCACATGGTGGCTACTTTGCCAGGGAGAGACTTCTCCCGCAGCCCATGAGAGTTTGGGTGGTTGACGAGATGGACCTAATGGACATTACAGAACTCTCTATTCAAAAACAATAGCCTAAAAAAATAATAATAAAAAAAAAAAACAAAAAAACAAAAACAATAGCCTAGATTTTGAACTGGTAAAAAGCATGTCCTGTTTCTTTATGTCATGCCAGGGCACAGAAGAACAAACCTTCCTCAACATAATATATTTTATACATTATATACATACAAATACACAACTTAATGTATTTCAGTGATTCATCTTCTCATTTGTCTTCCCTAGATTTTAAACTCTGTGAGGACACAGACAAGGATTCTTTAGAGATAGTATCCCTAACACCTAGCAAGTCTTTATTATGTCATCTTGGAAAGCGACATTAGATTTGAATGTTGAAAGTCTTGATTCTCTTATAATAATACTTTAAGTTTGAATAAACAATTAATAAAAAGGTGAATGAATCTTTTAATTATTATTATTATTATTTAAGACAGAACCTCGCTCTGTTGCCCAGGCTGGAGTGCAGTGGCACCATCTGAGCTCACTTCAACTTCCGCCTCCCGGATTCAATCGATTCTTCTGCCTCAGCCTCCTAAGTAGCTGGGACTACGGATGCACATCACCACGGCCGGCTAACCTTTGTATTTTTAGTGGAGATGCGGTTTCGCTATGATGGCCAGGCTGGTCTTGAACTCCTGACCTCAAGCGTTCCCCTTGTCTCGGCCTTCCAAAGTGCTGGGATTACAGGCATGAGCCACCATGTCTAGCCTTTTTATTTTTTGAATGACGTTTACCAGCTGTATATTACTGTATGTGGAATGCTATTTTGGCTACTGTAATGAATTGGATTACACTGTGGGACAGTTAGTTTTATTTTATGTATTTATTTATTTTTTGAGACGGAGTCTTGCTCTGTCGCCAGGCTGGAGTGCAGTGGCGCAGTCTCGGCTCACTGCAGCCTCTGCCTCCTGGGTTCAAGCGATTTTTCCGCCTCAGCCTCCCGAATAGCTGGGACTACAGGCGCATGCCACCACACCCGGCTAATTTTTGTATTTTTTGTAGAGACGGGGTTTCATCATGACTAGAATGGTCTCGATCTCTTGACCTCGTGATCCGCCCGCCGTGGCCTCCCAAAGTGCTGGGATTACAGGCGTGAGCTACCACGCCTGGCGGCAGTTAGTTTTATGATTGTAAATAGCCATAGACACTACTTTTAACTGTGCCCTGCTCATTTATTAATCTATCATTAGTCACTGGGCTAGCGTAATAGCAGAACAACAGTAATCACTAATGTGGCACATAATGTCTACCCAGGTGTAGTTCTGAGTGAGGTTGGCGGCGGCGGTGGGGGGGGCGGGGCGCAAGTGCTGAGACAGGTTAAGTAACTGGCTTCATGTCATAGCCGTAAATGCCAATGCTGATACTCAAATCACCATCCCCGAATTCATGCATAAACCTATTTTAAGTAGTTGGTAGTAGGCAAGGGTTTAGAATTACGTGTTGGCCTTGACATGAATATTTTAGATATCCAGGGTTACTCAGTCAGTGGACTCTCCTTTAATCTGTGTGGTCTTACTGCAAAAATTGTTTCTAAATTTGTTATTTATTTATTTGTTTTTTTGAGATGGAGTCTCATTCTGGCACCAGGCTGGAGGGCAGTGGCGCCATCTTGGCTCACTGCAATCTCCATCTCCTGGATTCTAGTGATACCGCAGCCTCCCAAGTAGCTGGGACTACAGGGACGCACTACCATGCCCAGCTAATTTTTTGTATTTTAGTAGAAATGGGGTTTCACCAGGTTGGCCAGGATGGTCTCAATCTCCTGACCTCATGGTCCACCTGCCTTGGCCTCCCAAAGTGCTGGGATTACAGGCATGAGCCATTGTACACAGCTGAATCCGTTTATATTTTATAAAAAGAAAACACTGTTTTCTTCATTAGCAATTTAAAGCACAATTTAAAGTACATTCACCACAGCATAATTTCTGATATTTAGTATTATTATAATTAGTGTTTCTGCTGTGGTAAATGTAATTTAAATTATGATTTAAATTACTGATAAGGAAAATATTATTTTCATTTATATTTATCTTACCCTTAAGTAATTTTTGTTGTTATTTGTTTTGTTTTGAAACAGGGTCTTGCTTTGTCTCCGAGGTTGGAGTGCAGTGGCGTGATCACCACTCACTTGCAGCTTCGACCTCCTGGACCCTTGTGATCCTCCTGAGTAGCTGGAATCACAGGCATGTGCCACCATGCCCAGCAAAATTTTTTAATTTTTGGAATGACTGAAGAATTCACTCTGTTGCCCAGGCCGGTGTCAAACTCCTGGGTTCAAGTGATCTTTCCTGCCTCCGGTGTGATTACCGACAGTGTGAGCCATCATGCCCAGACTGTTGTTAATTTTTTAAGTCATAGATAAGTAGGAATCCCCTGTGTCTTTTGGAATATTAGCCTTTGCTCTAGTTTTTTCTCTGGAGCAGTCTCCCATTCATTACTGCTATAGGAAGTATTTGACTGTAATAACAGAGACTGACTTGTATTCAAGAGCTCTTCATTATCAGTGGTTTCTCTGGCTGCTTTTGAATTTCTGCCAGCTTCAAGGGAGTTTAATGGTTGTACCAGAGACTTCATTATTGTTTATATTTTTAGATGCTACTAAGAGCTTTTAAAAATGTCCTTTTTAAAATGTCCTTTTTTATATTTAGTATTATTATCTTTAGTGTTTCTGCTGTGGTGAATGTAATTTAAATTATGCTTTAAATTACTAATGAGGAAAGTTGTATTTTCTTAGATGGAAACGTTTTTACTTGATATCACCTACAGGTATTTTCTTGATAGTTCAAGGATATGGCTGTCAAGTTTTAGGAAGAATGTGTTGTGAAATTTTAAAGCAATTATTTATTTTCATATTTCCTTATAACCTAAATTAGCTAAAGAATGATTGTAAAATTTTGTTGATGATGGCCAGTTTCCAACTTGGGCAATATTTTTGCTATCTTATACTGAGAAAATAGCTGTTACCTGAAATGGTGGTTTTAATTTTATTCCATAATTATTCTTTGTTTGTTTACAACATCATGCGCTTAATTCATGTAGAATCCTAGTTAGTTGTGTCTTTAGATTTTCACCTTTTGAATATGTCTGATGGATTCTTCATGTTGTCACCTTTTTCTTCTGTACCTGTGTGTGTTCTCACACACTAGGTAGTCTGGTCTTCACTGAAACATTCTTTCTTTTTTATTTATTTATTTGTTTATTTTGAGACGAGTCTCATTCTGTAGCCCAGACTGGACTGCAGTGCTCTCGGCTCTCTGTAGCCCAGGCTGGACTGCAGTGCTCTCGGTTCACTGCAGCCTCTACTTCTTGGGTTCAGGCAATTCTCCTGTCTCAGCCTCCCAAGTAGCTGGGACTACAGGTGCCTGCCACCACACCTGGCTACAGAAATATTCTTTCTAGGCCTTTTCAACTTGACTGCAAGGAAATAAGTCTTTTTTTAAAAGACTGTAATTTTTTTTTTTTAGAGTTTTAGGTTCGCTGTAGTACTGAAAACACAGTGATAACCCATAAACTCCCTGCCCCGACACATGCATTGCCGCCCCCAGCATCAGCACACCCTCCAGAATAGTGTATTTGTTAGGATTCATGAACCCCCACTGACACATCATTAGTACAATTTTTAAAAATGTTTACATTTTAACTCTTTTTATATTGAAAATCTTGGTTCCTTAATGGCATTTACCTAATTGTTTTATGTTTTAATGCAAATGAGATATTTCAGTAATGTTCAGTAAGAACATTATTGACAACATACGTACTAAAGTTTTAGGATTTTCTTGCAGTCCTTTTTGTCCTTACATTGTATCATACATCTTAATAATCGAAAGATATCCTTTCATTGAAGTAAAAAGATTGGTTGCATATGTTCTAATTTCTTTTTTTTTAGTAAAGAAAAGTGGTGGTTAGTACATACGTAGTAGCAAGTCATGCTCTGACTATTCTGAGTGGATTTTATTTTTTAAAAAAGCAAGTCATCGTAAGGTTTCATTGAGATCTCTGAGTATTATGTTTTTATTTTCACTTTACCGGTCTTTTTTATGTGTGTGTTTTTTCCTAGTTTAATTGCTTTTCTGACAATTACCAGGTACTTTTTGGAAGTGGTTGATGTTAGCTGAATTGCAGCATGTATAGCTAAGAAGGTATTAGCATATGCAAGAAATATTGACAGTGATAAGAAAATAACAGTCCATTAGAAAAGTGATCAAAATCATTGAACAGATACTTACTTCACCTGAGAAAATATATGACTAGGCCAGGTGTGATGGCTTCTGCCTGTAATCCCAGCACTTTGGTAGGCCAGGGCAGGCAGATCACCTGAGGTCAGGAGTTCGAGACCAGCCTGGCCAACATGGTGAAAACCTGTCTCTACTTAAAATACAAAAATCATCTCATATATATATGCGCGCATGTGTGCCGCACCTCACACATATACGCACACATGCGCCACACCTCACTGATACACATTTACACACATATATGTGTATATATGTAAAACCATATGTCACTGCATATATATTTCTGTGGCTTGTCTATGAATAAATTTTACTTCTTTTTTTTTCCAGCAATGATACCTTTTTATTTATGATTGTACTGATGAGCGCTTCCGGAACAGTAGAATAGAGGTAGGGAGAGCAGGCATCCTTATCTAGTTTCTGATATTAGGGGGAAAGCATTTGGTTTTTCATCTTTAAATTTGATGTTATTTGTAGGTTTTTCATTGATGTTCCTCTGTTCCTGCCTCATTGAGAATTGTGACCAAGAATGAGTGTTCTGTATTGTCCGATGATTTTTTTCTGTGTCTGATGTGCTGATAATATGGATTTTCTTTTTTAGTGTGTTAATTATGACGAATTACATCAATTGGGTTTTGAATATTGACCCAATTTTGTAGTCCTGTCATAAACCCCATTTGATCATGATGTTTTATTCTTTTTACGTATTGCTTGATTTGATTTGTTCAACATTTGCCTGAAATGTTTGTATCTACATTATGAGGAAAATTGGTCTGCAGTTTTCTTATGTCTTTGCCTGGCTTTCAAAATCAGAGTAATGCTGGTTTCATAGGATAGATATTGAAAATATTTCCTCTTTTTTTACTTTTTAGAGGAATTTGTAGAGATTTGGTAGTATTTATTTCATAATGTCTAGAGAGAATATACCAATGCATTATTTATGGGAAGATTTTGAACAATAAATACATTTTTTAAAACAGATATATGGTTATTCAGGTTTTTGTTTGGACCTTGCATGGTTTGTGTCTTTTCAGTTATTTGTCCATTTTATCTAAGTTTTCATATGGATAGGCATAAAATGATAACATTCCCCTCTATCTTTTTAATACCTCAAAAGTTCATAGTCACATTACCTCACTCATTGCTCATGATGGTAATTTGTGTTTTCTCTCCCTGCCCAATCTTCCTGGCCAAACATTTGTTAATTACTTTCATTTTCTTAAAGAACTAGCTTTTGGTTTCACTGATTTTCTCAGTTGTTCTTATGCTTTTTAATTTTACTTACTATAGTTCATATCAGTATTATATTTTCATTCTTCTGTTGATTTTGGGTTAGGTTTGCTTTTCTTTTTTTTAGTTTCCTAAGGTGGAAACCAAGATTACTTTTTTGAGATCTTTTTCTGATACAGGCATTTAGTGCTATAAATTTCCCTCTGAGTTTTGCTTTAACAGCATTTCACATATTCCAGTATGTTAAGTTTTCATTTTCATTTAATGTAAGACATATTTCTTTCTGATTTCTTCTTTAGCCCATGGGTTATTTTGAATTTTGTTACTTAGTTTCCAAATTTCTGAGTATTTTCTCTTCTTGGTTTGTAGTTTAATTCTGTTGTGGTCTGAGGACATACTGTGTGATTTGAATCCTCTTTTTTCTTTTTTTTTTTTTTTTTTTTTTTTTTTTTTTTTTTTTTTTTAATTTTTTCTTTTTTGGAGATGGAGTCTCACTCTGTTGCCCAGGCTGCAGTGTAGTGGTGCTATCTTGACTCACTGCAACCTCTGCCCCCTGGGTTCAAGAGATTCTGCCCCAGCATCTCAAATAGCTGGGACTACAGGCGTGCACCACTATGCCCAGCTAATTTTTGTATTTTTAGTAGAGACGGGATTTTATATTGGCCAGGCTGGTCTTCAACTCCTGACCTCAGGTGATCCACCCGCCTTCGCCTCCCGAAGTGTTGGGATTATAGGCGTGAGGCACCATACCCGGCTGAATTCTCTTATTTCTACTGAGACTTGTTTTATGGTCCAGTACATTGTATATCTTGGTGAATGTTCTGTGTGCCCTTGAAAAGACTATTTGTTGTTAAGTGTAGTGATCTATAAATGGTAGTTAGGTCAAGCTGGTTGATAGTATTTTCAAATCTTCCATATCCTTATTGATTTTCTTTCTGCTTGCTTTTATTAATTTTGGGGGAAGGAAGTATTAAAATTTTCAGTGACACAGAATGTGTCATTATATTATGTTACTGTGAACAAATTTCTTTTTTCCACCCCTTCCTTTTTTTAGTGATTGTGTGTGTTGGGGATGATTCTCATCTTTCCCTAGCCCTTTGAAAGTTTTCAGTAGTTATATTGAGGAACATCACAATCAGAGAGCTGAGAAACCACTCTCAGCAGAACTTAGATAACACTTAATATTATCTTTAGTAAGAAAATAAAGAGAATTTTTGGAAAATACTTCCAGAACATTGTCTATCATGGAGTTCTGAACTTTTGGTTAACTCTATAAATATAATATATTTTTTGCTAGCCAAGGAAAAGGGAATTTTTATCTTTGTTGAGCAAGTCTCCCAAATGGCTAAAGAGGAGAGTTTTAAGATTTTCTTCTTTGGAGTCTTCTTACTAGCATAAGTAGAGTTCTAGTTACAGTAATCTTGGCTGTGCTGGAGGCTGGAATTAGAAAACAGAGCAGTGAATTTAATGGTTACTTAACAGTTCATTCTTGTTCTCTTCGTGTTTGTAATCCAGTAAGATTTTTTCTTCCTATTAGAAACGGGTCTCACTGTATTGCCCAGGCTGGTATTGGTTCAAGCAGTCCTCCTGTCTCAGCCTTCCAAAGTGCAAGAATTACAGGTGTGAGCCGCTGCACTCAGCTAAGATGTGTTTTTTAAGAAGCCAAAAAAAGGCCGGGCGTGGGGGCTCATGTCTCTAATCCCAGTACTTTGGGAGGCCAAGGCAGGTGGATCACCCGAGGTCAGGAGTTTGAGACCAGCCTGTCTGACATGGCAAAACCCCATCTCTACTAAAAATACAAAAAATTAGCCGGGCGTGGTGGTGGGCTTCTGTAATCCCAGCCACTTGGGAGGCTGAGACAGAAGAATCGCTTGAATTCAGGAGGCGGAGGTTGCAGTGAGCCGACAGTGCACCATTGCACTCCAGCCTCGGCAGCAAGAGCCAAACTCCATCTCAAAAGAAACAAAAACAGACAAAACCCCCCAAAAATCTATGTGAAAAATACAAGGCTTTTATATTAAACAGTACACATAGTGAAGTGTACACGTGTAGCAACCAAACCCTTAAGTTGTGGTGATCTTCAAGTGCCTGAGGCTTTCTAGCACTCTGCCTAATGCTGTTAGCAGGGTCCATAGCACTGTTACTGTCCCATACTCCTTTTCTATCCTCTGGTGAAGCAGCAAACTAGACTTTGTGTAGTGACTGTACTCATTCCCCTGTGTGCCAGGCAGTGTCATGAACCATGAGGTATCCATTGCTAGTAGCCGTTATGGGGCACATATTAACTAAGCCCAGGGAACTGGGGTCGTTTCTGGTGGAGTTACTGGAGTGTTCGTTGTTGCTGATTCCCTAGGTATTAGTTAGGTTAGTGTGGTCTGCTGCACAGGGGCAGGGACCACTCTTCTTGCAGCATGAGTGTTAGAGGAGATGCCGTGTGAACAAGGCTACTACCATTCTGAGAGAAGGGAATGAAAAATGGTCAGAAGAGACTTGATTTTGTAGGAAACCAAGAATTGCGATATGAGAATATATATAGATTTGAAATTGTGTATATCATATTTTTAAAATTTGAAGTACGTTAATGTTTTATACTTTGAGTTGTTTTAATAAAAAATTATTACTAGCCAGGCATGATGGCATGTGCTTCTCTGGAGGCTGAGGTGAGAAGGTTGCTTGAACCCAGGAGTTTGAGGAGACACTGAGCCCTGTTTGTGCTGCTCCACTGCACTCCAGCCTGGGTGACAGAGCTAGCCTCCATCTCTTTAAAAAAAAAAAAAAAAAAAAAATGCCCTTTTCATGTAGTTTGCCTTTTTATAGAGATAATATTTTTAGCTAGCCTGAGGGCTTCAGGGATACTGGACTCCACTAGTAATTTTGTTGTCGTTGAGCTTTCAAAGCGCTTGAGAAAAGGAGCTGCTTTGCTTCCGATGTGATTACATTGGAAATAGTGCCCATCTGTTTTTGCTCACATGTGTACACTTTGGCTAATTGAGGATTTAAATCTGAAAAGTATACTAGTGATACAGGTTTATTTTTATACATACATTATTTTTAAATTTAGACTTAAATGTTAGCAATAATGTCCGTTTAAGTAGTGTATAGGTTTTAATTAGATATGCCATGTTCTCCGTATACTAAGACCAGGAAGCAGTCTTCTAGTTATTAAAAGTGGAGTGTATTTCTTACTAGTTGACAAAACATGGGCTTTGGAGTCAGACCTAGTTTCCAGCCCTGAACCTGGTACTTCATAATCTCTGGTACTTGGTGTTCTCTGTAGCAGTATAAAAATAATACCATCTACTTTGTAGAGTGGTTGTAAGAATTATGATAGATGTCTTTCCTAAATACTTGTACTATAAAATGCAACTACGTCTCTGAAGTAATTTCACGAACATGTATGTCTAGAGACTTTAACACTGGAAAGTGCAGCATTTTCTGTTCTCTTACAGATTCTTACTGTGTATTAAGACATTAGTCCTATGGTCAAGAAATCTGCTTTTCTTTTTTCAACACTGCATTTCCCAAACAGAATTCCCTTCCTCCTTCCCAATCCCCTGCTCCCCTATAGAACAGCTGCAGTATATTATAGTTTTTGTTTCGTGAAACATAGTTTAGAAAATAAAAGTGCCTAGCATAGGGTTCCTAATTCATACTGGATAAATGGTTTCATTTCCTCCTTTGAGTGTTAATTTTAATAGTTTTAAAACTGTGTTGTATGCTTGGCACAGTGGCTCACGTAGTCCCAGCATTTTGGGTGGCCCTGGTTGGCGGATCACCTGAGGTCAAGAGTTTAAGACCACCGTGGCCAACATGGTGAAACCCTGTCTCTACTGAAAATGCAAAAATCAGCCGGGCATGGTGGCGCAAGCCTGTAATCCCAGCTACCTGGGAGGCTGAGCCAGGAGAATGGCTTGAACCCAGGAGGTAGATAGAGGCTGCAGTGAGCCGAGATGGCCACTGAACTCTAGCCTGGGTGACAGAGCAAAACTCAGACCCTGCCTAAAAAATATATGTACATATGTATATATAAAAATAAATAACTGGGCTGGGCGCGGTGACTCACGCCTGTAATCCCAGCACTTTGGGAGGCCCAGGTGGGTGGATCACAAGGTCAAGAGATCGAGACCATCCTGGTCAACATGGTGAAACCCCGTCTCTACTAAAAATACAAAAAATCAGCTGGGCATGGTGGCACGTGCCTGTAATCCCAGCTACTCAGGAGGCTGAGGCAGGAGAATTGCCTGAACCCAGGAGACGGAGGTTGCGGTGAGCCGGGATCACGCCATTGCACTCCAGCCTGGGTAACAAGAGCGAAACTCCGTCTCAAAAAAAAAAAAAAAAAAAAAAAACTAACTAACTAACTATTGTAAACTCAGAGCTCTTCTCTTTTAATTAATTTTAGTTTAATCTTCTAAGTAGTAAGCTATTTAATAATTTCCTACATTTTATTCCTAATTTACTGTCATTTAGTTCATATATTTAGCCCATAATGTTGTCATACACCTTAAGATTAACATCTGGGAAAATCAAGTGCAGAGGCAATAGAAGAGTAAGAATCTCAGGAACACAGTGTCTGGTCAGATTCTGGCATCACTACAACGCAATTTAAATATTTGTAAATATATTCTTAAAGTGTTCTTGAGAGCCCTCTGGGAGTACATTGAAGGATCTGGTTAGATACTTAACTACAACTGCTTCAGACCTTTTAAGACTAGTCACAAGCCATGCACATCTTTATTTAGTAATTTGTAAGAATTCTACAGATTAAAAAAATGAGAACATCTTTATAATAAAAAAGCAATGTTCAATTAAAAGACTGAAAAATGTGTTTCCAAAGTAAAAAAAAAGTGGTAAAATGTTGTTTTAGAAAAATTGAAGAAATTGAGAAAGCATAGATTAAAAGAATAAAATGTAAAGAGAGTAAAAGTAGGAATGTTCATTGCTAACATCTTATCGTCCTGGAGTGTTTCTTAAGTATTTCACAAAAACAGTCCCATATTATCCATGCTAGTTTGCAGCTTGCTTTATTTTGCTTAAAAATGCAAAGTGAAGAACTTCTTGTGCCAGTTATCAGTGAGGCACCCTGCTTCCTCTCAAGAGTGTACCTTGATAGGGTGCTCTCTATCCATCTCTGATTTCTTCCTTTCTTTTCTTTTCTTTTTTTTTTTTGAGATGGAGTCTCACTCTGTCACCCAGGCTGGAGTGCAGTGGCACAACCTCGGCTCACTGTAATCCCTGCTTCCAGGGTTCAAATAATTCTTCTTCCTCAGCCTCCCAAGTAGCTGGGATTACAGGTGTATGCCACCACGCCCGACTGATTTTTTTTTTGTATTTTTAGTAGAGACAGGTTTTACCATGTTGGCCAGGCTAGTCTTGAACTCCAGACCTCAGGTGATCCGTCTGCCTTGGCCTCCCAAAGTGCTGGGATTACAGGCGTGAGCCACCACACCCAGCCTCATTTCTTCATTTGTAAGGAGTGTTTCTAGGCAGGAGTTAGAGGTTGGCAGAAGAGTGATGAGACGAACAAGCGCTGTTGGAGGGTAAATTAAGACGTACATTGTACAGTTTCTAGTTAGTTTTGAGTAAACAGTTGGATGTATGCAGAATTACGCTGAGTAAACACTGTTTTGGTCAGTTTTCTTGTACAGATCCAAAAAGAGTTGAATTCAACTTATCGTTTAGAAGAAAAAAAGTCTTTAAATACCAAGAACTGGTGTGTGCATAATGTACACACCTAGATTGCAATACGGAACCTTGGCTGGGCGTGGTGGCTCATGCCTGTAATCCTAGCACTTTGGGAGGGGAGATGTGTAGATTGCTTGAGCCTAGAAGTTCAAGACCAGCCTCAGTAACATGATAAAACCCTGACTCTACAAAAAATACAAAAATTAGCTGGGTGTGGTGGTGCATGCCTGTAGTTCCAGCTACTTGAGAGACTGAGGTGGGAGGACCTCTTGAGCCTGGGAATCAGAGGTTGCAGTGAGCTGAGATTATGCCATTGCACTCAAGTCTAGACAACAGAGTGAGACCCTGTTTTAAAACTAAATAAGTAGGCCGGGCACGGTGCCTCACACCTGTAATCCCAGCACTTTGGGAGGCTGAGGCAGGTGGATCATAAAGCCGAGATATCGAGACCATCCTGGCCAACACGGTGAAACCCTGTCTCTACTAAAAATACAAAAATTAGCTGAACGTGATGATGTGCGCCTTGTAGTCCCAGCTACTCAGGAGGCTGAGACAGGAGAATTGCTTGAACCCAGGAGGTGGAGGTTGCAGTGAGCCAAGATTGCACTGCTGCACTCCAGCCTGGCGCCTGGTGACAGAGCGAGACTCTGTCTCAAAAATACATAAAAATAAATAAGTAAGTAAGTAAGTAAGTAAGTAAAGTAAGTAAATATAGAACCTCAAGTTATTGTTATGGGGTGCTGATGGATGGTTCATTGACTCTTTAAATTAAATTAAAACAAGAAACGTAATAGGAATTCATAGAACACTTTTTGCTCAGGCTGGAGTGCAGTGGCATGATCTGGCTTATTGCAGCCTGTGCCTCCCAGGTTCAAATGATTCTTTCTCCCCTGCCCCCCTGCAGCAGCTTCCCAAATAGCTGGAATTACAGATGCTCACCACCATGCCCGGCTAATTTTTGTATTTTTAGTAGAGACTGGGCTTCACCATGTTGGTCAGGCTGGTCTTGAGCTCCTGACCTCAAGTGATTCACCTGCCTCAGCCTCCCAAAGTACTGGGATTACAGGCGTGAGCCACTGCACCCAGCCAACACTTTTTCTTGTTGAAAGATACTGCTCGAGGGGGGAAGAAAAAAGGTTGTATTATTAAACATGTTTTAGTCTGCATGTGTTATGCAGAGCTTTCCTTAATGACATTAAGAATTGACAAAAGAAGAGGTGAAATGTTACTACTATTTTTTGAATTTTCTTTCTTTCTTTTTTTTTTTTTTTTTTTAAGGTGGCTATCATCCAGTGAAAATTGGAGACCTCTTCAATGGCCGGTATCATGTTATTAGAAAGCTTGGATGGGGGCACTTCTCTACTGTCTGGCTGTGCTGGGATATGCAGTAAGTGTTCTTTGTCATTTGCCCATTTGTTTCCTGGAGTAGCTCAGATCTGTGTTCTAAGAGGGTATGGCTGAGGGTTACAACTGCTTTGTTGAGGTATGTGAAGTGCTTAGCGCAGGCCTGCCTCAGTCGGCTAGATTCCTTCCCGCTCCCCTGCCTTAGTTTGAAGTTCATTTCAAATCTTAAAATGTTACTTGATTCCAGCTTTACTGAGAAGTTTATTCATTGAAATTGCTTTGCATAGGGATCATATTATTTTTCTAGTAATTTGTCCATATCATACTAACATATAGTCTAGGCTTTTCAATGTATAGGATTTTCAAATCAATCGTTTCCAGCTTTTCAAAGCCATGACCCATAGTAAGAAACTTCATTGCTACTCCACATATATAAACACATGTATTTTGTGCGTGCCTCTGTGTGTACTGAAACAAAAGTGTTAGAAGAGGGTAATTTTCCATACTGTTCAGTTGGTGTATAATATATGTGAAAACTCTGTTACTTTTCTAGTCTTATTTTAATTAGGGAAAAAACAAAACAACAAAGCATAAAAGAGATTCTCTTGACCCATGCTAATTAAATGTGGTCCCCCAGTTTGGAAAGTAGTGTTTTAAAGGAATGCTTGTGTTCCTGTTTATTGGATAGATCTGATTACAAGTTGAATATCCCTTATCTGAATGCTTGAGACCAGAAGTGTTTTGGATTTTGGAATGTTTGTGTGTCTACGCAATGAAGTATCTTAGAGAAGGGACCCAAGCCTAAACACAAAATTCATTATGTTTCACATACACTGTATAAACATAGCCTGAAGGCAATTTTATACAATATTGTAATAATGTTGTGCACGATGCAAAGTTTTTACTGAGTTTTGTTTGCAGTCAGAGGTGGAATTTTACACTGTGGGATCATGTTGACATACTCATAGTGTTTAGGTTTTGGAGTGTTTTGGATTTTACATTTTCAGTTAGGGATGTTCAACCTGTATGCAAGTGATTTCTTCTACTGATAATGTAGATAAATGGGCTTTTTTTTTTCCTTTTCCTTTTTTTTTTTTTTTTTTTAAGGGGGAAAAGATTTGTTGCAATGAAAGTTGTAAAAAGTGCCCAGCATTATACGGAGACAGCCTTGGATGAAATAAAATTGCTCAAATGTGTAAGTAGTTTAAAAATGTGAATGATATAAGAAAAATTAATGACTTAAAATCTTATAGAAAGGTTTTTCTGGGTAGTACTAAATTAAAGTCAAGTTTGACTGGGTGCATTGGTTTATGCCTGTAATCCCAGCACTTTAGGATCCCAAGGTGGGCGGATCACTTGAGGTCAAGAGTTCAATACCAGCCTGGCCAACATGGCAGAACCCTGTTTCTACTAAAAATAGCCAGGCATGGTGGTGGGTGTCAGTAATCCCAGCTACTTGGGAGTCTGAGGCATGAACATCACTTCAACTTGGGAGACAGAGGTTGCATGAGACGAGATTGCACCAGTGTACTGGGCAGCAGAGTGATACTTCATGTAAGAATAAATAAATAAATAAGTAAAAATGAAAATAAATAACTTCAAATGTTGACTTTTTTTATTTTAAAGAATCATTTTTATTTAAACACTATTGGTGTTATAATGGGAAAACATGCTTTGTCTTAAACTTCTGTGTCCTTGCATTCATTTTTCTTGGCATAGGTTCGAGAAAGTGATCCCAGTGACCCAAACAAAGACATGGTGGTCCAGCTCATTGACGATTTCAAGATTTCAGGCATGAATGGGATACGTATCCTTTACTTCCTGATATATATTGGAAATATATCAAGTTCCTGTAATCTCTGATTGTTGCTGTGTCACCCTCAACACCTTCAACATAAACAAACTCTCTAGGAACATTGTCAAGTATTGTAAAGTGGTCTGTCTAGGGTGGTTTGCATGGCTCTTTGGGGTTTTTCGTGTAGTAGCATCTTAGAAACTTACTTTTAACACAATAGGTTGACTTAATTTTGGTGTGGAATTAATTACTGATCTTTTTCTGTTAATTGTGGTAAAGTTTTATTTTATTTTTGCTGTGGTAGATAAAAGTATACATCAGCAACACTTCTTTGTGTTTTAAGCTTTCTAAAACCAGTACACAGGAACAATCTGTGGGTGCCCCAGTGGCTGCAATGCACCATATGAGAATGGAGCATTGGTTAAAATAAAAGGAATAATGCTGTATAAATGTCCACATCCGAAGGTGGCACATGAATACTCTTAGTTCTGAATAGTACTAATAATTGCTGATTTCTGTTTCCAGAATGATACAACTGAGCCTTTCAAATAATTGTCCTACAGAGGCTCACCTTTCTGTCAGGTGAATATGGAAACATTTTGGTTTTCTTGATTTTATTCCCAGTTATCTACAGTGCAAAAGTTTAGAAAAAGTAAAATGATGCATTTTCTATACTCCTTGGTAAATCTGACATAAGCCCGTGCTTCATAGAAAATACCTTTATTGCCAGGCATGGTGGCTCATGCCTGTAATCCCAGCACTTTGGGAGGTTTGAGGCGAGCAGATCACAAGGTTAGGAGATCAAGACCATCCTGGCTAATGTGGTGAAACCCTGTCTCTACTAAAAATACAAAAAATTAGCCAGGCGTGGTGGCACACCCCTGTAGTCCCAGGCTACTCAGGAGGCTGAGGCAGGAGAATCACTTGAACGCAGGAGGTGGAGGTTTGCAGTGAGCCAAGATCGCGCCACTGCACTCCAGCCTGGGTGACAGAACGAGACTCTGTCTCAAGAAAAAAGAAAAATGAAAATACCTTTATTGTTTTTCTTCATAAATTTTATTGGGAGAAATTTCAAACATATATGAAAGAAGAGAGTATACTACAATAAATTTTCGGAAGTTTGTCACTCACGTTTAATTATTGTTATGGTTTAGCCATAATGCTCCATCTGTCTTTTCTTGCTAAATAATTATAGAGCAAATTCTAGAAGTCATGTCCTTTTACTTTGGTGAATGTCATTGTGAATCTTTGAAAATATACGAACTTTCAAACAAACACAGCCATAAAACTCAACAAAGACATTTAGAATTTTTTGATATTGAATCAGATATCCTTGGTATTGGAGACCTCTTCATTCAGATTTCCTTGGTATTGCAAAAATGAATTTTTAAAGACACATTTGAATGATTTTTAACAATATTGTTTACTCCTAAGTCTGTATTGACTTATACTTCAGTTGTTCAGCTGAAGATTAATTTGTTCAATTTATGTTTTTCTCTTTATTGTTAGAATATGATACACAGAGTATTTGAATTATCCTGATATAAGTTAGTGATTCTTAACAGAGGAAGGTGTTTCTTGGTGAGCTATAAGATTTGGTGTTCTCATGTTTTTTAAAAAGGATGGCCTTAGTCCTAATACTAGATATCTTTGGAAGTATGTCTAATAAGAAGACAAGCAAAGATGTCTCTTGACTTTTCTTTCTTTTTTGAGAACATCAGTTTTGACCATGCTACTAAGTTATGTGGGTGCCTGTTGTTTTTGATGGGGACTCAGGAGGAAATGATTTAGGATTGTAGAAAGGGTTTTCATCTTATCCTTATCCTTCCTCCACCTGAGGACTTGACAAAGGATAGCTCCTGGGGGAAGTGACAGAGACCAAAGTATCCCAAAACCTGTAGCTCAGAGAAGAGGGGAAAGTTGAAGAGAAAATGGCTTCAGTTTCATGAATACTTTTTTTGTATGTGCTTCTTGGGTCATCTGAGATAGCCCTTTGTGTGCTTTTCAAAGGTTCAAGAAAATTGGACCACTTATTCAGAGGCACGTGATTGATGGGTGCTAAGTTGTGTTAATAGCTGTGGTCTTCTGGCTTCTCTCAGATCTTTTGCTCTTTATATCATGTTTGGAACAGATCTGCCATTTTGATATTTTACTTTCACAGATGTCAGAAGCCTAAGGGTAAGGCCTTTTCCCAGATTTAAACTCCCAAAGTTACATCCAGTTTATACTAAGTCATGATCAACTAGGGAAGCATTTCCTTCACTCTGTATATTTGAGAAGGTTTTTATACAAGGGATTGTCACCAAGTTCATAGAAAAATTAGATTAAAAGATAAAAATGAAGAATGTGGACTTTATTTCTCATACAAGTTTCATCAAGTTGAAGACACTTTTGGAAACAATGATACCAGCCATTTAATTGCTCCCCAAAGAACCAAGGGTCCTAGGAATTTAACCATGTAGTGCAGTCTTTTTTAAATTATTAACTGAAGAAAAGTGGGTGCCCTTTTTAAGATTAGGAAACAATAGTTAGTAGTAGCCAAATAAGGATTATAAGGTGGACGTCTATTGAATTTCCATTGAAACTCTCACAAAATTGCCCTTGTTTGATGAGAGGAATTGAGTGGGAACATTTACATGGTGGAGGACTCCCTGGTGAAGTTTTCTCACGTATTTTCCTGCTAAAGCATTGGTTGACTTTCTCAAAAAAAATCTCATAATGAGCAGGTGTTACCATTCTTTGGTCCTCCATAAAGTCAACAAGCAAAGTGCCTTGAGCATCCCAAAAAACCATTGCCATACCTTTGCTCGTCACTGCTCCACTTGTGCACTGACTGGACCATTGCCACCTCTGGATAGTTATTGTTTTGATTGTGCTTTGTCTTCAGAATGACACTGTAGAACCATGTTTTAGGTCTTGTTACAGTCCTTTGAAGAAATGCTTCAGGATCTTGATCCTACCTTTTAAAATTTCCGTGGAAAGCTGTGCTTTTGTCTTGATCCGGGAGCATTGGTTTTGGCACCCATTGAGTGGAAAGTTTACTCAACTTTAATTTTCAATCAGAATTGCCTAAGTTGAACTAGTCATGATGTCTGTGGTGTCGGCCGTTGTTTGTGCTTTTGTCTGTCGTCTTCAATTAGGGCGCAAACTTTTTTTACAAACAAATTGATGTGAATGATCTGCTGCTGCAGGCTTCATCTTCAACATTATCTCATCCTTCTTAAAACAGGTTATCCATTTATAAACTGCTTTCTTCTTTGGGGTATTGTCCCCACATACTTATGAAGCATCAGTGATTTCACCATCCTTTTACACAGGCTTCACCATAAATTTGATGTTTGTTATTGCTTCGATTTTAGAATTCATGTTACTTTGATAGAGGCTTTTTTCAAACCGATGTCCTATCTTGTTAGTGCCTCAAACTAGATTCTGTTCAGATCTGTTAACAAACTAGTATGAGTTTATTTTGATGCAAAATTTTTTTTTACGTTTATGCATAGTGTTGCATTTCCATAAACTTTTTGAAAATCCATCATATTTCTTTTAGAAATTCATCTTGAGTATACTAGGAAGTAACAGTGGTTGCTAATGTTACCTCATCCTTTTTCTGTTAATTTCTGCTAGCTGCTGAGTATATTTTTCCTATTAGATAGATAAATAGGTAGGTAGAGAGCATCAGGGCAGTCACTTCTTCTCTGTCTGACCTGCAAGGTCTTTCTTGGGACAGGTAATAGAACATTTCTTTGGAGAAACTACTCATTTTGTGGGTAAATAGAGGTTTTTGAAATATACATTCTAGTGAAGAAATCATCAGAGTCCAGATGTGCCAATGCTTTGAGAAGACTTAGATTATGTTTTGGAAATCCTGGGCCTTGGCCCTATGCCTGCTGCTAAATTTAGTTCTTAAATAATTTGCCATTTTTGTAATAAGCCTGGGAAATAGTAAGACTTCTGGCTTTAGACGATCTGTGCATAAATCTGTAGTGCTTACATTCTTCAACAGTATAGAAATATTTTTCTTTTTTCACTAAATATGTTTAAAATAATACTGTTTTAATGTGGTGTATTCAGTTATTATAGTTCATTAATTAAATCAACTACTTTTTTTGATACTAAAGTCAACTGTAAGCCTCCAGGGATCAACAAAATGTTTTCTGTGTGTTTCAGAGCCATTTGGAATCTTCCTGTATGAATGACATGAATATATTTATATCAAGAAATTGGAGGTGTCATAGTTGTGAAGGCTGAAATACCTACTTTTTAAAAAAAGTTAAGCTGGGGCCAGGTACAGTGTCTCATGCCTGTATTCCCAGCATTTTGGGAGGCTGAGGTGGGTGTATCACTTGAGGTCAGGAGTTTGAGACCACCCTGGACAACATGATGACACCCTATCTCTACTAAAAATGCAGAAATTAACCAGGTGTGGTGGCACATCCCTGTAATCCCAGCTATTCAGGAGGCCGAGGCAGGAGAATTGCTTAAACCTGGGAGGTGGAGGTTGCAGTGAGCCAAGATTGCGCCACTGCACTTTAGCCTGGGTTACAGAATGAGACTGCTTCTCAAAAATAAGCTGGGCTTATTTTTGTCTACAGTGGGGTTAATTACATTATTGCCTAAGGTTGTTTGGAATACATGCAAAATAATAAATATATGTCACAGAGTAAGTACCCTTAGCCCTTTGTATCTGCAGGTTCACCATTCATAGATTTAATAAACCTCGGATGAAAAATATTTGGGAAACGCCAGTAAAAAGTAATACAAATTTAAAAATAGAGTATATCAGCTATTTACATAGCGTTTACATTTCATTAGGTATTGTAAGCAATCTAGACATGATTTAAAGTATGTGGAAGGAGCCGGGCACGGTGGCTCACGCCTGTAATCCCAGCACTTTGGGAGGCTGAAGAAGGTGGATCACGAAGTCAGAAGTTCCAGACCAGCTTGGCCAAGATGGTGAAACCCTATCTCTACTAAAAATACAAAAATTACCTGGGTGGGGTGGCACGTGCCTGTAATCCCAGCTACTCAGGAGGCTGAGGCGGGATAATCGCTTCAACCCGGGAAGCGGAGGTTGCAGTGAGCCAGCCAAGATCGCGCCATTGCACTCTAGCCTGGGCGACAGAGTGAGACTCTGTCTCCAAAAAAAAAAAAAAAAAAAAAAA
>NW_022436947.1:35656430-35692178 GCF_009761245.1 Sapajus apella
TTGACGAGGCAAGCATATGTGGATATTGATAAACTGAGAGTGGTCCTGGAACCAGTTCCCTGAGGTACTGGGAAACATCTGTACTTAGTAATGTCAGTTCTTGTTGCCAGTGTTGATGTTGTATTTTATAAAGTAATAAATGCTTTGCAAGGGCTGGGCATGGTGGCTCACGCCTGTAATCCAAGCACTTTGGAGGCCAAGGCGGGTGGATCACCTGAGGTTGGGAGTTCAAGACCAGACTGACCAACATGGTGAAACCCCGTCTAAATAAATGAATGAATGAATGAATGAATGAATGCATGCTTTGCAAGTGACACAACGATGCTGCTTTCAATTGAACTGCCTCACTCCAGGCCACATATCCCCAAATGATCCTTAACCGTGTCCCAGATGTCTGCATGGTCTTCGAAGTGCTTGGTCACCATCTCCTCAAATGGATCATCAAGTCCAACTATCAAGGCCTCCCAGTACGTTGTGTGAAGAGTATAATTCGACAGGTGAGGCTTTTGACAGCAACCCCTAGGCACTAGTACCTAATTGGCAGGCTTTCAACATGAATGTCATTTAAGAATATATATATATATCATATGTATCAGTGTATAACATTTTGAACTCTAAGCCAATTAATATTTATTTAATGATATTTTGTGTTGTGAAGGAAGCAATATGTAATTATTGGGTATGTGTTTTTGCATGTCATTTTTTAAAGGAATTATGTGGTACAGTCGCATTGTTTTTGTTCAGTATCTTTACAATAAAACATGCCGCTTAGTTCATTAGGAAGTAATTTAGAAGAAAGAACTTATTGTGTTTATTTACTAAGTATTCTTACAGAGTAAATAATAGATAATCGAAGAGTTGTGCGCAACGTTTCAGTTATAAGGTGGTTACATTTTGGGGCTCTAATGTACAGCATGATGACTATAGCTAACATTATTGTATATTTGGAATTTGTTAACAGAGTAGATCTTGAATGTTTTCATCATGCACACAAACAGTCCATGTGTCATAATGGGTTAGGTTAATTAGCTGTTCTGTGGTAATCATTTCACAGTGACACATATTTCTAGACATGTAGTATACTACTAATATATTCAGTTTTTATTGTCAGTTGTACCTCAGTAAACCTGGGGAAAAATAGAAATGTTTAACTCATATAATAATTACCGTATTAGATAGGTGTATTGTTTAGTTGCCCTTCCAGAAGAAAACACTCAGCTAGGGTCAGGCTTAGAGACGATGCGATAGTAAACATTCTCCTAATTAGCAGTGTTTGCCCAGTCTAGTTTTCTGCATGGAATCAGCTTGTTTTCTACTCATTGCCTTTAAAAATTTTGAAGTTTAGATTTGTGTAGCAAAAGCATCTTTGATATTTCTGTTGAATTTGTGCGCAGATCACTTTGTTTAGCCTGCCTGTGTGTTCATCTCTTTACTTTTTCCTTTTGTACAGAAGTTGTTTTATTTAATTCAGTTAAATTAATTAATTAATTTATTTATTTTTGGAGATTGAGTCTCGCTGTGTCACCCAGGCTGGACGGCAGATTGTGCAGTGGCGCAGCCTCAGCTCATTGCATCCTTCGCCTCATCCTCCCGAGTAGCTGGGACTACAGGTGCCTGCCACCATGTCCAGCTAATTTTTTTATTTTTAGTAGAGACTGGGTTTCACCATGTTATCCAGGGAGGCCTCAAACGCCTGAGCTCAGGCAGTCTGCCTGCCTCTGCTTTCCAAAGTGCTAGGATTACAGGCATGAACCACTGTGCCCAGCCTTGTATGGAAAATTGGCAGCTTGTTCTCTAACATTACAGATGTTACTTGAAAAGAGGGGCTGGAGAGAGAGAAGCTCACTGTGTTGTCTCCTATGTCAGTTGGATCGAGGTGCTTCTGGATTTGTGCCTAACTTTTATTTAGTACTATATCTGCTTGCCCTTGGATTTCAGATAGTGGCACTTTTATTCATTATTTTGACAGGCTCATATCTCAAATGAACAACTTTAATGTAGAAGAGGTTATGTGGTGGCTGGGTGCCGGTGGCTCACACCTGTAATCCCAGCACTTTGGGAGGCCGAGGTGAGCAGATCACAATGTCGGGAGATCGAGACCATCTTAGCCAACAGAGTGAAACCCTGTCTCTACTAAAAATACAAAAAAATTAGCTGGGTGTGGTGGGGTATGCCTGTAATCCCAGCTACTTGGGAGGCTGAAGCAGGAGAATCACTTGAACCGGGTAGTTGGAGGTTGCAGTGAGCCAAGATCACACCACTGCACTCCACCCTGGTGAAAGAGCAAAACTCTTGTCTCCTAAAAAAAGGTTTTTTGGTAAGGGTAGAAGTTAGTATGTTAACTGGAATTATTTGATCCCTAAACAATACTTCTGTATTATTTGTAACATTTAGCAGCAACTCTAAACTGAAAAAAACACACTATATTGTTAAAACTTGGGAAGAATCTCCTAATTATTTTTTATAAATCTTGAAAATATTAAAGGAATTACGTATTCTAACAAATACTGAATAATTTCAGAAATAGCTGCCTGCGTGTATTTCCCACATGCTCCATCATTTCCTAGAACCTCATGCTTTCAGAGGAACCTGCTGTGGCCTTAAGTGACTGACCACACCACCATTTAGGCTTAGTATGGAAGAAGGTGAATTTGGCTGTGTGCAGTGGCTCACACCTGTAATCCCAGCACTTTGGGAGGCCATTGTGGGCAGATCATGAGGTCAGGAGTTTGAGACCAGCCTGGCCAACATGGTGAAAGACCGTCTCTACTAAAAATACAAGAATTAGCTGGATGTGATGGCAGGCACATGGAATTGCAGTTACTTGGGAGGCTGAGGCAGAATTGCTTGAACCCGGGAGGCAGAGTTTGAGCTGAGATTATGACATTGTATGCCACTACATTTCATCCTGGACAACAGAGTAAGACTCCATCTCAAAAAAAGAAAAAGAAAAAGAAGGTAAATTTGCAGATGAGCAGATTGATGTTTATTTTATATTCTGGAGAAGGAAAACAAAATCTAACCTTAGCAAGTTGAAGGAGTCTGTAAATTGAAAGATGAAAATATGAGGTTCTGTGGAACCTCATTGCATCCTTGTTGAATGAACCAAAGATTTAATAAGTTACTGTGTGTACTTGGTTTTGTTTTTCAAGGCAGGGTCTTGCTCTGTTACCCAGGCTGGAGTGCAGTGGTCAATCGCAGCTCACAGCAGCCTTCACCTCCTGGGCTCAAGTGATCCTCCCAGGTCAGCCTCCGGAGTATCTGGGACTGCAGGCATGCACTACCATGCCAACTAATTTTTATTTTTTGTAGAGACAGGGTTTCACTATGTTGTTAAGGCCGGTCTCTTGAGTCCACTCCTGGACTCAAGCAATCTTCCTACCCCAGCCACCCAGAGTTGCTAGGATTGTAGACATAAGCCACCACACCTGGCCAATGCATGTGTTATCCTCACTGTAATTCATGTACCCTGTCTTGTGTGGAAATTTAGAAAGATCTCTTGCATTATTTCTTTAGTCCAGAAAAATTGATGATGAAAATTTTTTTCTGTCATGTGGTCTGCACATTGTTGTTATATGCAGTGTTAATGGAACTTTGGTTTGGTTTTGGTTTTGTGTGTGTGAACCCATCTTTACTTAAGAAAACTGTGATGGAATTTGGATTTTTCCCCCCTTAGTTTACGTAAAACTTTGAGTATAGTAAATTGTTCAAGAAATTACGTATTCTAGTTAATAATCTTTTTACCTGAGATTTCCATTTAATCCCTTTGATTCAGCCTGTGGATTCAGTATTTCTTTCTCCTGGGTAGTGCTAGGAAGATTTTTTCATTGCAGATTGTCACAATTAAGTCATTTCCCAGCATAAGCCAGAGCAGGCCAGTTTTCTTAGTATTTCTTAGTATCTTTTCACCGTAGAACTTCTTCACCTTAGGAGTCAGGGATAGCTGATCATGTTCCAGTTACTCTCCTTGCTCTGTCACTTGCTATGCTTCCCCAGGAACCCACCTGTGGAACTCTCCTGTGCCATGTGTGTTACTCTCGGTGTTCTTTCTCTTTCTACTGCTGTTGTTCTTAGTTCAGGCCCTTATCACCTCCAGCCAGTACCTTTTTACGGGCTTCGCTTGACTCTGCATGCGTACAGCCCATCCAATTCCTGGTCGCTGTTCCAGTTTATTCTCCCTTCTATTGCCAGTGAAACCTTGCTTTAATGACTCATATTCCCATTTAGAACCCTTAAGTGGCTGCCCATTGCCTGCTTACTAAAGCTTTATATGTTCTTGGCCTTCATGAAGCAATGTATGCAATTATTAAGAGCTTGGGTTTGGAATCAAATATACCCTACTTTCACCAAAGGGTTTTGGCTAGGTTACCTACCTTCTGTAAACCACAATTTTATTATCAATAAAAGCGGGAGTAATAATGATACCAGCTGGGTGTGGAGGCTCACGCCTGTAATCCCAGCACTTTGGAAGGTTGAGGTGGGAGGATTGTTTGAGGCCAAGAGTTCAAGACCAGCCTGGGCAACATCGTAAGACTCTGTCTCTACAACAAAAATTTAAAAATTAGCCGGGTGTGATGGCATCCACCTGTGGTCCCAGCTACTTGGGAGGCTGAGGTCTGAGGATCACTTGAGCCCAAGAGGTCAAGGCTGCGATTGAGCCATGATGGTGCCACTGTACTCTAGCCTGTGTGACTTAATAAGACTGTCTGTTTAAAAAAAAAAAAAACGAAAATGATACCTTCCTTATTAGCTTATTGTAAAGATGTAATAAGAGATAGTACTGAGAATAGTAGCAAATAGTTAATTCAGTGTATGTGCCAGGCATAATTGAGTACTTTGTGGTAGCTGAGTTCACTGAATCCTCACAGTAACCCTATGAAATGGATATTTTTACTTTCCTGATTTCATCAAGTGGAAACAGAAGCCCAGAGAGGTTAAGTATCTTGCCCTTAGTTAGGAAGTAGCTTAAAAAGCGCCAAGTGGTGGAGCAGGAATCCAAACCCAGATAGTCTGGCTTCAGAGCTCATGGATATACCATCTTGCCATTATATAATGAGTTTTATATAATAAACTGACTATGAGCCTGCAATAAGTTTGGAATTGCACTGGGCCTATGTCCAGTAGAAGTTAAGTCACTTTTTTTTTCTGGGAACCTGTTTAAGATCTTCTGTCACGTGGTGTCAGCCTGTATTTCCCCTTGCAAACCAAAAGTAATGTCCTTCAGGTACCCTATTTCACTCTGGAGTTTACCAGCTTACTCATTTTTTTAATGAATATTCAAAGATGTCCCAAACATTTATAATGTACAGATTTGGCCGGGCGCGGTGGCTCAACCCTGTAATCCCAGCACTGTGGGAGGCCGAGGCTGGTGGATCACGAGGTCAAGAGATCGAGACCATCCTGGTCAACATGGTGAAACCCCGTCTCTACTAAAAATACAAAAAAAAATCAGCTGGTCATGGTGGCGCGTGCCTGTAATCCCAGCGACTCAGGAGGCTGAGGCAGGAGAATTGCCTGAACCCAGGAGGCGGAGATTGCGGTGAGCCGAGATCGCGCCATTGCACTCCAGCCTGGGTAACAAGAGCGAAACTCCGTCTCAAAAATAATAATAATAATAATAATAATAATAATAATGTACAGATTTACGAGAATTTTTAGTCATAAATTTTTACTGGTTTTATTTTTTAGGTAGTTTAGTGAAAGTACTTAATGATAATCGTCTTGACCCCTAAGTGCACCTTGTCATTTTTTATCTCCACATCTTAGATCATTTCTTTTGTCCTAGGCTACCAGAAATGCCATCCTTTCTTTTCTACCCACATTTTTTAAGACTCAACTCAAATCCCATCATTGTGATCAAGGCTTCTCAGAGTACCTAGTTAAGAGGGGGATATCCCTTTCCTCCTTGGAATGCCTTCGGCTCACATTTGGTCCCATAACTAAGTGTAGGCCACATCTCAAACCTAGCTCTACTGACACTTCAGACCAGAAAATAGCGATTATGTGAGACTGCCCTATGCATAGTGGGATGTTTAGCAGCGTCCCTAGCATCTACCCTTCAGATGCCAGTATCTGCTGTCATCATTCCTGGTTGTGGCAATTAAAAATATCTCTGACCTTTGTCAGTTTCTTCTCATTGATAACCATTAGGATAAGAGAAAGTGCAAGAATTAACGTGCTTTGGCGACAGGCTTGATTTCACATCGTAGCGTTGGCAATTCTGTCTTGTACTCCTGAGCAAGTTAGCCTCTGTGAGCATCTTCTGTCGTTTGTAAACTCCAATGACTAATGCATAATTTGTAGTTTGATTGTAGAGATAAAGAATAGGGGTGGGCCAAGTGCGGTGGCTTACGCCTGTAATCCCAGCACTTTGGGAGACTAACGCAGGCGGATCATGAGGTCAGGAGTTCAGACCAGCCTGATGAGTATAGTGAAATCCCGTCTCTACTAAAAATACAAAAATTAGCCGGGTGTGGTGGCGCACGCCTGTAGTCTCAGCTACTCAGGAGGCAGATGCAGGAGAATTGCTCGAACCAGGGAGGTGGAGGTTGCATTGAGCTAAGGTCACACCACTGCACTTTAGCTTGGGCAACAGAGCAAGACCGTCTCAAAAAAATAAATAAATAAAAAATAAGGGTGGACACCTGAAGCATCCATCATAGTAACAGAAATTAGCCATTATGTCTCCTAAACTCCAGGATCATGTATTTTGAGTTTCACATCTCTTTGTATCTTCCTTCATATATTAGATGTCCAGGAAGTATCTTGGTTGTCTTTCCTTAAATGAAGGAAAAGGGATGTTTCCCTTATTCTCTAGAAAATGGCTGATCTTTCTGTGATGTAAAGGGCTGACAGATAAACATTGCCACTTGTTTATTTTTCAAAAGTAATGATGGAATTGGATCAATTGCTTTTTCTGGGTTTTCTATACACTATTGTCAATCCTCTGATCAGTTCTTAGCTGTCCCTGTTCTTAGATGTAGCTAGCCATGGTGACTCTGTGCTGTGGCAGAAGGAGGCCATCCTGGCGGCTTCTGTTTCTGGGTTTTCTATATACTATTGTCAATCCTCTGATCAGCTCTTAGCTGTCCCTGTTCTTAGATGTAGCTAGCCATGGTGACTCTGTGCTGTGGCAGAAGGAGGCCATCCTGGCGGCTTCTGTTGATTGCCCTGGGGTGCTGTGTGTAGCCCACTCTCAAGTCTGCCTGGTGGCTGCGTCTCTGGCCTTACCATGGAATCTTGTGACTGTTTGTGCACCCTAGTTTTTTGTCTTTTTAGTCACTTTATTGAGGCCTGTTTTATGTCCACCTCTTAATTTTTTCCAACACCGAAAAAGGAAACATTTGTGTTGTCATTATTTGTAGTACATTAAAAGATGGACCTCAGGTGATGGTTTCTTCAAAATTCTTTGGCGCTCTTTAAAGTGGCTTTGACTTTCTTGTGTAATTGAAAGGGTAGCCATTGTTTTACTTAAAGAGTTTATGGTTTAGTTCATTACTCTTTACAGAAACCTTGTAAGAACATGGCTGCTTGCCATTAGTTAAATGAAGCTTGCCAAGGGCAAGGCTCACATTTTGGTGATTTTGCTACATTGGTGAAAAAACTTAACAATTATAGATGTAGCCCTGCATTTTAAAATTTGTGTGTGTGTGTGTGTGTGTGTGTGTGTGTATATGTATGTATATATAGATATATCTATATATATATAGATATAGATATAGATTTTTTTTTTTTTTTTTTTTTTTTATAGGAGACGGGAAGTTGTCTTGCTCTGTTGCCCAGGAGCTGGAGTGCAATGGCATGATCTCAGCTTACTGCAACCTCTGCCTCCTGAGTTCAAGCGATTCTCCTGCCTCAGCCTCCCTAGTAGCTGGTACTAGAAATGAATGCCACCACACTCAGCTAATTTTTGTATTTTTAGTAGAAATTGGGTTTCACCATGTTTGTCATGCTGGTCTCGAACTCCTGACTTCGTGATCTGCCCACCTTGGCCTCCCAAAGTGCTGGGATTACCAGCGTGAGCCACCGCACCCGGCCCCTTAAAATTATATCAATACTCTTTCTGTTACTATGATGACAACACACTTACTGTGTTCCTTTGGGCACTGATTGTTTTAAGTTCTTTGTTTGTGTCATGCTATTTCGTCCTCACTGTGACCTTATGAGGCCAGTGGTGTTACTATCTTCACTCTACCTAAGGTGTTGCACAGAGGGGATATGTATCTTTCTCAGAGTCCCATAGTTAATTGTGGTGGATCCAGGATTTAAATATAGATGGTGTAACTCCAGAATCCATGCTCTTCACTGCAGGATAGTGTAAAATGTCCTACATAGAAAGATTGAGATGATATTGAATTGTAATATGTCTGTAAAAATTATGCCGTTGTGTTTCTGTGGTCAATGGTTTTCTTGAGTAGAGCTGGTAATTAGATTGTTTAAAAATACAGTTGTTAGGCCGGATGTGGTGGCTCACGCCTGTAATGCTAGCACTTTGGGAGGCCAAGTCTGGTGGATTGCTTGTGCTCAGGAGTTCGGGACCAGCCTAGGCAACATGGTGAAACCCCGTCTCTACTAAAATAGAAAAACTTAGCCGGGCATGGTGGCATGTACCTTTAGTCCTAGCTACTCTGGAGACTGAAGCAGGAGAGTTGCTTGAACCCGGGAGGTGTAGATTGCAGTGAGGCGAGATTGCATCACTGCCCTCCAGCCTGGGCGACAGTGTGAGACTCCAGCTCCAAAAAAAAAAAAAAAAAAAAAAGTATAGCCATTAGACTTTATGAAGTAGATAATTGTAATATTGTTACAATTATCTGCTGTAATGTGTAACCAAATGGGACCTTTAAAACCCAGTGTTTTTCCAGACCTCTCCCTTTGGGTTGCAACCCTTGAGTGTGCCAAGAGCCACAGTGGTGCCCCGTAGGTCCTCTTGCCTGGACCATTGGCTGATTTTGTCTACACTTAGTATTTATTTACCATTTTAATTCTTTCAGTGGCCCTGTTTATCATGATTGAACCAGTATTGGTAAACATTTTGATATTACTGGGTTTGTTCAGCATGGTAGTGCACACGATGCTGTATTGACTTGGAATTCTCCTCAGGATGTTGAGTCCTCTACTCAGGCTTGATTTCAAGGGAGCTAAGCTGCTTTCCTGACCCATTGCTTTGTGCAGTCGGAGTGCTGGGCGCAGCAGCTTTAACTTTCTTCCTGATGACATTCAGAAGTACAGCTGCTGGCTTTTCTCATTAATTCTCACCAGTTAGAGATGGGAGGAAAGAGCAGAGGATATTTTAGGACAATACGGATAAGGACGCTGTCCCCTGAATTTTTGGCTCTTGTCCTCTTTTATTTTAACAGGTATTTTCAAGCTTCTCCTTTCAGTTTAACATCTTGGTTTTCGCAGGCAATCGGTGGGACCTGCCTTGTCTTTTTACTGTGGAAAGGAAATCTAGCGGGAGCCTCAGCGTTTCCAGCAGGAAACTTTCTAGGCTTGTGAGAGCCCCTCTGGGAACCTCCACACCCACAAAATTAATATCTTCAATGAAGGACTACTGCTTGGTGCTGCCTCCTTCCTCTGCCAGCCCATCTGGCTGCCCTTGTGGGTTTCCCTGGTGCTTCATTAGGTTCTGTTACCCACGGAGTAGGAGACAGAATCTCCCTGCCCTGTGTCCTTTGTTGAGTTGTGGGAGGAAGAAATTCCCCACTCATCACCAGTAGCAGAACATAATTTGGAAAGTTGCTCTATTTCTTTTTATAGTTTAGAATTTTGGGGGAAGCCTTGTGCTCTGGGCTCTGAGCAAGGCCAGGGAGACAGTCTTTAGAGGAGTCTCCACGTTATTCTTGCCAGTTCCCTCACTTAATGTGCAAGATTACAGGACCTATTTCAGTCAAATCATGATGGAGAGGAGCAGATTTGTGTTGTGAACAACAGTAATAGATGGTATCTGACACAAATGTTGGTGTACAGAAAGAAAGCTTTGAGACCATTCTAACCAAGCCCGTTAAAGTGAAGATGAATTTGAGGTTCAGGGAACAGAAGGAACTTTGAGCCTATAGCTAATTTGGAACTGGACTCAGGGCTTCTAGCTCCCTGCCCTAGACTTGGCCTTTTTTTCTGCACTGCTGCTGAACTCAAAGTCTGACTTTACCCAGAGAAACCTGGCACCTGTTCCTCATGTGTGTGAACTGGCTTCCTAAGTTGGATGATTGAGAGTCATGTCCCTGGCCCACCTGGGTTTAGGTTGATGTCAGCTTTCCTGGCAGCCAAAGGATCTCTGCTGCCTCCTGCTGCTGGCACCAAGTATTAAGATCTTTTCGTTTGTTTGTTTGCTTGTTTTGAGACAGAGTCTTACCTGTTGCCAGGCTGTAGTGCAGTGGCGCGATCTCGTCTCACTGCAGCCTCTCCTGGGTTCAAGCGATTCTCGTGCTTCAGACTCCCAAGTAGCCGGGGTTACAGGCATGTGCACCACACGCAGTTAATTTTTGGATTTTTAGTAGATGGGGTTTCACCATATTGGCCAGGATGGTCTGGATTTCCTGACCTTGTGATCTGCCCACCTCGGCCTCCCAAAGTGCTGGGATTACAAGGCAAGGCTGAGTCCAGCCTTGACATTTTAAATGTAATTTAAACATCCTAATTGAAGTATTATCCAAAACAGTAAATATTCTAAGGCAAAAAATCAAGTCTTAAAAAATAGCTTATCCTAGTTTTATCTATTTTCTGGTACTTACTAGGAACTTGTCAGTATCTCATTAAATCATATTTGCCATGCTCATGATTCATCTTGGTTTCTTTTTGACCATTTCCCCGACCCCTCATACCCATTTCCTGTCCTGAATTGGTAAGCTCTGTGAGGATGTGAGGACTGTAAGCAACACGAAGCCTGGGAGCTTTTAAATATCAAACACTTGGAATATTGGCATGTGATAGGAGCTTGGCTGATGCACATTCATTGAATTTATGTAAAAATACTCTGTTTGGTAAAGTGTTTTAAATGTTTGTAGGGATTTTGATCCTGTTTAAAAGACAGATATTCCTATTTTCATTTTCCTTTTAAAATGTTTGTTCCCTCTCACTTCATAATGCTGCTTTAAACTTGTGCTAACAGTAGGCTACGTACTAATAGCCTACTGTTGATCAGATGCCTTCCTGATAACATAAAGAGTTGATTAAACTGGGGATAGTTCAGTGTTGGATGACGCGAAGCATACAACACTTTCTGTCTCTTGTGAACAAAATGACTATTTGATTCATTGTTTGAATGGTGATTGATATAATATTTGCTTAACATTTGGAATTTCTAATGCTTATATGAGAACATGATCTGTATTGTAAAAATAAATTTCAATTGTGGAAAAATTAAAAAGTTTCTTCAGTGGAAATAATTACAGTAAAACATTGTGTATTTAGGTCACTGACACTCTGTAAGTTTGTGATTGTTTTAATGTGATAAACATGAATATCTTGGTACATCACTTTGTTTTCGTATAATGCTATAGTGTTGTCTAGATACCAAAGCTTTTTCTTTCTATTTAAATTAAGCCCCCTTTTCTTGCAATATTAAAAATGTATGGACATCATTAGCCATGGGGAAATAAAGATCAAAACTACAACAAGATACTCCATATCCACTTGGGTAACTAAAGTAAAAAATATGGTGTTGTGTTTTTTTTTTTTGTTGTTGTTGTTTTTTTAAGATGAGGTTTCACCATGTTGGTCAGGCTAGTCTTGAACTCCCGACCTCAGGTGATCTGCCCCCGCCTTGGCCTCCAAAGTGCTTGGATTACAGGCGTGAGCCACCACACCCGGCCAATGGTGTTGTTTAGGATGAAGAATTGGAACCATCATACACTGCTGATAGGAATGTAAAATGGTGCAGCTACTGTGGAAAACACTTTGGCAGGTGATGAAAAGGCTAAATATAGAGGTACCATATGGCCTAAATATGGTAACTCCTAAGTGTATACGCCTCCCCCCAAAAAAAGTATGTTTGCCGGGCACAGTGGCTCACGCCTGTAATCCCAGCACTTTGGGGAGGCCAAGGCAGGCAGATCATGAGATCAAGAGATCGAGACCATCCTGGCCAACATGGTGAAACTCGTCTCTACTAAAAATACAAAAATTAGCTGGGCGTGGTAGTGTGCACCTGTAGTCCCAGCTACTCGGGAGGGTGAGGCAGGAGAATTGCTTGAACCGGAGAGGCAGAGGTTGCAGTGAGCCGAGATCACACCACTGCACTCCAGCCTGGAGACGGAGTGAGACTGTGTCTAAAAAAAATTATGTTCACACAAAAATGTATACAGGAGTGTACATCACATTATTTTTATAGCCTCTAAAGTGAAAATAACCTGAATGTTCATGAAGTATATGGATAAACAAAATGTTGTATCTCCATACAGTGGAATACAATTTGGTAGTAAAACTAGGTGAAGTACTGATGCATGCTGCGCAAGAGTCAGACTTGAAAACATTATGCCAGTTACAAAAAAACACTTTATATGATTCCATTTATAAGAAATGTCCAGAATCACCAAGTAGGTTAGTGGTTGCTAAGGGTTAGAGGGGGTAGGAGAGAGATGGGGAGTGAATGCTAATGAATATGTTGTCATTTAAATAGTGGTGATAGTTGCACATCTGAAATCCGTTAAATTGTATACCTAAAGGGGCTATATGATACATGAATATAGTTGTTACTGAACAAAAATACACAGCTGAGGCTTGAACAGCACAAGGGTTAGAGGCACTGACCAACCCCTTCCAATGAAGTTAAAAATCCACGTCTGACTTTTGACTTGACCAAAGCTTAACTACTAATATTCTGCTGTTGATCGGAAGCCTTCCCGATGACATGAACAGGTGTTTAACATGTATTTTGTATGTGTGTTATATAGCATATTGTTACAATAAAGTAAGCTAGAGAAAAGAACATGTTAAGACAGGAAAAGATTATGTTTACTATTTATTCATTAAGTGCAAGTCGATCATCATAAAGGTCTTCATCCTCGTCATCCTCATGTTTAGTAGGCTGAGGGGTTGGTCTTGCTGTCTCAGTGCAGAGGTGGAAGAACATCTGTGTATAAGTGGACCCATGCAGTTCAAACCTTCAAGGTTCAACGGTATATAGATGCATTTGCTTACACAAGCATAATCTCTGTAATGATATACATTGGTTGCTTATGGGAAGGAGAGCTGGATTCCAATGAGGGTAGGCATGGGAGGGAGATTTTTACTAAATATCCTTTTGTGTTTATGAAACTTGGTAGCCTGTCATTGCATCACATGCTTTTCAAATAAATAAAAATTATATAATGAGTATTAATAGCTTATCTCCTCTCTTAATTTTGCTATGTCCAGGTCCTTCAAGGATTAGATTATCTACACAGTAAGTGCAAGATCATTCATACTGACATAAAGCCGGAAAACATCTTGATGTGTGTGGATGATGCATATGTGAGAAGAATGGCAGCTGAGGCCACTGAGTGGCAGAAAGCAGGTGCTCCTCCTCCTTCAGGGTCTGCAGGTGAGGGAGCTGAGCCAGCTTCATTTCAGTTCGTCTGGGGGTATTATAAGCTTGCAGTGTTGCATGTTGAAGGTTTCTGAATCAAACATTACGTGTAAGGACATTTTTGGCAAAGTTTAATTTCTGGAAATAACTGCACCCTTTTCTTGAGATGGAAAATGCCCCAGGTACATTATATTTTAATATTTGAATTACTTGCCATTTAAATTTGTAGTTGCTGCTTCATTAATATTGGAACAGTTTTTTCTGTTGCCCACTTCTCTGCAGAGGAGAACATAGTAACAGCTTTCCTGGAGCTGACTTTTAGTCATCAGAATATTTTTCGAGCTTCAGTTATGTTACAGTAATTTCTATTGTCCATTTGTCATAGCTATGTCAATCTGAGTTTTATCAGTAGATTTGGAGTTAGTTAGAAGAGGCCTGACGGTGGGGGAAGAACAAGTGACCTGAGTATTGGCATATCTTTATTTCTGGTGGGGGTGCAGTGAAGTGTGGACTGTGCTCCTGTGGCTCTTCGACACTGTCTGTGCCCTTGTGTTGTCAGGCAAGCGTAGATAGTAAAGGGCTGAGACTCCGGGGACTGCCTGGGGCTCTCTTCACATCTCCTCTACTGCCATCACGGTGCTGTTTAGATCATGGACCCAGCCTGTCAAACTTTTGGCCCTGATAGAGTTTAATCATGTGATTTCTAGAATATTAGCTGCATACCAACTGCAGTATTTGATTTAAATTGTAGAAAGCTTGCAAAATAGATTTCAAATATAGATGTACATCTAATCTAAATTGTTTATTTCATTTTATTTATAACAAATTTGGTTTAATGACTGATATGTATGAATGAGTTTCCATTTTCTTAAGCTATCTGTTGGTGCTTTGGGATTGACTGTTTTTGAGATGTATTAGTATTTCATTTTAGATAAGAGAAATGGCTCAGTATGAACAACTTTTCTGGTGTGCATTTTAAGAGTCACTTGTTTGTTTCAGTTGCATAAACTTTGTCTAGATCCCAGTGATTACGAAGCTCTGATTAATATGTTTGTGAAGTTGGATAGTCATTAAAAGATAATTATTATGTCATTTTGCAATCCAAATGACCTGCATGAAGGTATGTGTCTGTTTTCTGCTAAATACCAATTTTGTTTTATTTTATTTTAGTGAGTACGGCTCCACAGCAGAAACCTGTAAGTACTTAACACATATTACTTTTATGCACCATGGCAAAAGAGACTGTTTATTATTCAGTTGTTCAAATTATTAAAAAGCTGTAGTATATATTAATTTAAAGGGTAGACACATTTATAAATGCTGTGTATCCTCAAATATGTAAGACTTACTGTCTTGTTAAGTTTTGGGTTTTTTTTTTGAGTTTTTTTTTTTTGGGGGGGGGGGGGGTTTTTTTGTTTGTTTGTTTTGTTTTGTGACTGAGTCTTGCTTTATTGCCCAGACTGGAGTGCAGTGTTGCGATCTTTGCTTACTGCAGCCTCCCCCTGCCAAGTTCAAATGATTCTCCTGCCTCAGCCTCCCGAGTAGCTGGGATTACAGGCACCCACCACCATGCTCAGCTAATTTTTGTACTTTTAGTAGAGATGGAGTTTCACCATGTTGGTCAGGCTGGCCTCGAACTCTTAACCTCAAGTGATCTGCCCACCTTGGCTTCTCAAAGTTCTGAGATTACATGCATGAGCCATCACACCTGGCCTGTCTCGTTAAGTTTTAGTGATCTCTGCAGAATTGGAATAGTTAGAGCCTTTCAAAGATTGTCATCTTTATGCATTTTCTGGACTACGGTTGGCCAAGTCTAATGAAATGTGGGGTGGTAGAGTTGAAGCATTTTTATTTCAAAACCACTTTATATTATTTCTGATTGGCTGCTAAGTTACCTGTTTTTTCTGAAGCCATTGTTCTGATTTTTTTCCAGCCAGATTTTTTTTTTTTTTTTGAGACGGAGTTTCGCTCTTGTTACCCAGGCTGGAGTGCAATGGCGCGATCTCGGCTCACCGCAACCTCCGCCTCCTGGGTTCAGGCAATTCTCCTGCCCCAGCCTCCTGAGTAGCTGGGATTACAGGCACGCGCCACCATGCCCAGCTAATTTTTCGTATTTTTAGTAGAGACGGGGTTTCACCATGTTGATCAGGATGGTCTCGATCTTTTGACCTCGTGATCCACCCGCCTCGGCCTCCCACAGTGCTGGGATTACAGGCTTGAGCCACCGCACCCGGCCCCAGCCAGATGTTAAATAAGAAAGAGGTAGTTTGTAGTCCTGTCAAAACACTGTGTCAGTACTAGGTACCAGGCATGGTGGCTGACGCCTGTAATCCCAGCACTTTGGGAGGCTGAGGCCAGCAGATAGCTTGAGGTCAGGAATTCGAGACCATCCTGGCTAACATGGTGAAACCCTGTCTCTACCAAAAATGCAAAAACTAGTCGAGTGTGCTGGCGGATACCTGTAATCTCAGCTACTCAGGAGGGTAAGGCAGGAGAATCAGTTGAGCCCAGGAGGAGGAGGTTGCAGTGAGCCGAGATCAGGCCATTGGACTCCATCCTGGGTGACTGAGTGAGGCTCTGTCTCAAAAAGAAAATCAGCTGAGCATGATGGCATGTACCTGTACTCCCAGCTACATGGGAGGCTGAGGCATGAGAAACACTTAAACCCAGGAAGTGGAGGTAGCAGTGAGCCAAAGTCGCGACACTGCTCTCCAGCCTGTGCGAACAAGACCCCATCTCAAAGAAAAAGAAAACAACAACAAAAAAACAAACTAACAAGATAACACCATGTTTACTGAGACAGCCCTTGATTTGGAATGTAAGTTCTGGAACAAGAGGGAGGTGTAATAATTAGGCTTCCTGGCTTGCTGAGGAGCCCAAGTTGTTTCCCATAGTTCTTCCCTGGCTTAAGCCACCTGAGTTTACTGTATGAAAGAATGGAGGCTCTCCTTGCCAGTGCTTTGCAAGTCAGCTGGCCATGATGGGAGGCAAACAAAAGCTGTGGCTTTTTCTTTTTTCACATTGCTGCATAGGCTTATCTCTTACGGTTCATGTTGTCTTGGCTGGTAAGAGCTTCCAGCACATATGTGAGACCCAAACACACAGTGACATACACCTGCTCAGGCACCTGTTTCATTTTTGGCAGTGAGGAGATGGGATGTTGTTATTTTGTAGATAGAGGGCAGCAAATAAAACTTCCAAGAGGGGCTTCTCCTTTAAGGCCAAGAGAATTTTGGACTTCAGTTCCCTTAGAGTTTGAATGGTGAAGGCTTACTGGATTTAAGCTGTATCCCTCTGAGGGCAGGACCTGGTAGTAAACCCAGCACGTGATATCAGTGAGCACTGCTTTCCCTTTGATTTTACCATAAGCCTTACCATGAGGTGGATGTGTCTGGGTTTGGGATTTTAGTAGAATATGGCATGAGAAAGCAGAGTTTATTGTTAGTTGCCATGCTGCCAGCAGTTATACTATCATGTGGTGCTTTAAAAAGAAGAAAACTGACTTGTGGTCTTTTCTTAACATGTTATAGATAGGAAAAATATCTAAAAACAAAAAGAAAAAACTGAAAAAGAAACAGAAGAGGCAGGCTGAGTTATTGGAAAAACGCCTGCAGGAGATAGAAGAATTGGAGCGAGAAGCTGAAAGGAAAATAATAGAAGAAAACATCACTTCAGCCGCACCTTCCAATGAGCAGGATGGTGAATATGGCCCAGAGGTGAAACTAAAAACAACAGGATTAGAGGAGGCAGCCGAGGCAGAGACCACAAAGGACAACGGTCAGTGGGGCCAGGAGCCTGGGCTGCATGGGGTCCTCAGGTTACCATGGGGGCTGATTGTGCTGCTGCTTCAGATGGCAAGGATGATTCTCTCCAAGTCTCTATTGGGAAATACAGGAAACAGCCTTGTACTTCATTTGTGAACTGTATGCCAGAAATACAACATTTCAAAATAGCTTTTAAAAATGTAAAATGTCTGAGAAACACCATGTTTCTATCATGCTAAAGATGGTGCTTAATTTTGTCATTAACTTTTTACCTAACTGTAATGCACCACAAATCTATTTCTGAAGATTGTAGAGGGTGGAAATGGAAGTGCAACTTTATTTAGAAATAGTTATTTTCTCCCAAAACTAACTTTTTCTTATAAGAGCAGGCCAATTATTAAATGAACCAAAAATGAGGTTTCGAAACCTGAAGGCTTTACTCTAGAAGCCGAGAGGTGTTTACTATGAGGTGCATAAGTTAAGCACATTCAAAAATGTATTTTATTGATGAGATGTGAGGCTGTATTAAGGAGAGTAAGAAGTTCTAATTCTTGACCCATCAACTTCTTAAGGTGAAGCTGAGGACCAGGAAGAGAAAGAAGACACTGAGAAAGAAAACGTTGAAAAAGATGATGATGATGTAGATCAGGAACTTGCAAACATAGACCCTACGTGGATAGAATCACCTAAAACCAATGGCCATATTGAGAATGGCCCATTCTTACTGGAGCAGCAACTGGACGATGAAGAGGATGATGAAGAAGATTGCCCAAATCCTGAGGAATATAATCTTGATGAGCCAAATGCAGAAAGTGATTACACATATAGCAGCTCCTATGAACAATTCAATGGTGAATTGCCAAATGGACGGCATAAAATTCCCGAGTCACAGTTTCCAGAGTTTTCCACCTCGTTGTTCTCTGGATCCTTAGAACCTGTGGCCTGCGGCTCTGTACTTTCTGAGGGATCACCACTTACTGAGCAAGAGGAAAGCAGTCCATCCCATGACAGAAGCAGGACGGTTTCAGCCTCCAGTACTGGTGATTTGCCAAAAGGTAAGTGTTCTTCTCATCAGCTGCCTGTCATCACTGAATGTGTGCCTTTAACAAATGTGCCCGGGGTGTGCCTTTAACAAATGCTATGAAGGAATTGCCTGAAAGTGGCCAACCCCTGTATGCTTGCACTAATCGTTTTTATTACTTTTATACTCAGGAACAAGTAATGTGATTTACATATACATTCTGTGCCACTAGGCTATCTCTCGCTCTCTGCATAGCAAATCTTATTTCTGACCGGTTCTCATTTTTAATATATTCAGTCAGCAGCATCATTTGCAAAAACCTTCCATTTTAGCAACTTACACCTGTAGCTTTCTAGAATGTGTAGTTTATAATTTTTATCTTCTTCCATCTGATATGATTATATTTAGTTTTGTTTTGTTTCTATTCAAGAAAAGTATGCCTGCTCTTTGGCTCTGTTGGGAAAGAAGTGTCATAATGTCTTTTCATAGTTGTTCCTGATTATAGGACCCTGTTATTGATAACTCACCCAGGATTGTAAATTTAAGGGAATTGACATGGATTTAAATGTGATGACAGATAATAGATTGGCTCTTGTGTTCTTGTCTAACTAAGAAGCCTTGACTTATTCAGACCCTTTTTTGGGAGTGAATGCCAAGTGACTCTGGTATGCGAAAACTGGGTAACTCAGTTGGTTTCCATTCTGGCTCAAGGTGGGAAAGCTCTGAAACCTCCTCTGCTCCCTCTACTGACAAGACTGTTTAACACACAGTGAGTAATTGATGAACCAGCCCTGCCAACAGTCCAAGACATTCTGCAGCCCCTTGGTTCCAGCAGGCTGGAATTGCACGATAAGGAGTGAGCTGGCTTTGTTAAGAATTGGCTATGATGAATCCTCCTAAGGATGTGTTTTCTTTACTTGGCTGGACGTGGTCAGCTCCTGTTCCCCTTTATAGGGAGTATTTGAAGGTGCTTACATAGAATATAGGTTAATTTCTGAGAAAGGGCAGTAGTGAGATGTATCTTATCCAGATTTATTGTTGCTGGTGCAGTTGAATTTTTCTCTTAATGAAAGTTTTTTTTGGAGATAGAGTCTTACTCTGTCGCCCAGGCTGGAGTGCAGTGATGGGATCTCGGCTCACTGCAACCTCTGTCTCCCAGGTTCAAGTGATTTCTCCTGCCTCATCCTCTTGAGTAGCTGGGACTACAGGCATGTGCCACCACATCTGGCCAATTTTTGTAATTTTAGTAGAGACAGGGTTTCACCATGTTGGCCAGGCAAGTCTCGAACTCCTGACCTCGTGATCTGCCTGCCTCAACCTCCCGAAATGCTAGGATTACAGGTATGAGCCACAGCACCTGGCTGAAGTTTCATATAGAAAGTAATTTGCAAACTTCCTTCCCTCCCTTCCTCCCTTCCTTCTCTTCCTTTCCTTCCTTTCTTCCTTTGTTTTCTTTCATCCTGTCCTGTCCTTTTCCTTTCCCTTTCCTTTTCCTCTTCCTATTCCCCTTCCTTCCTTCTTTTTCCTTTTCCCTTTTCTTTTCTTTCTCTATCTGCCCCTCCCTCCCCCCTTCCTTTCTTTTCTTCCTTCCCTCCCTCTCTCCCTCTCTCTCCTCCTTTCTCCTCTCCTTTCCCTTTTCCTTTTCTTTCTTTTTCTTTCTCTCTCTCTCTCCCCCTTCCTTTTCTCCCTTCCCTCCCTCCCCTATCCTCTCCCCTCACCTCCCTGTCTCCCTCCCTCCTTTCCTTCTTCCATCCTTCCTTTTCTCCCTCTTTTCCCCAGCCCCCCACCCCCTACTCTGTTGCCCAAGCTGGAGTACAGTGGTGCAACCTCGGCTCACTGCGACCTCCACCTCCTGGACTTAAGCAATTCTTCTGCCTCAGTCTCCTGAGTAGCTGGAATTACAGGCGCCTGCCACCATGACCAGCTAATTTTTGTATTTTTAGTAGAGACAGGACTTCACCATGTTGCCCAGGCTGGTCTCTAATGCCTGACCTTAGGTGATCCATGTGCCTCAGCCTCCCAAAGTTATGGGATTACAAGCATGAGCCACCATGACCAGCCCAAAGTACGTTTTTTATTCTTACTTATTTTGCAAGTATTAGCTTGGGCTGGAATGGCTTCACGTACAGTCAACCTTCCATATCCATGGGTTTTACATCTGTGCATTTCACGTCTGTGTGTTCTGCCAACCTCGACTGGGAAATAGTTGAAGCAGAAAAAAAACCTGTGTCTGTTTTGAACATGTACACACTTTTCTCCCTTGTCATTATTCCCTAAACAATACATTAAAGCAATTACTTATGTACCATTTACATTGTAGCAGGTATTATAAATAACTAGAGATCAACTAAAGTACATAGGAAGATGTATGTAGGTTATATGCAAAGACTACACCATTTTATGTCAGAGACTTGATCATCTGTGAATTTTGGTATCCTCAGGGTGTCCTGGAACCAGTCCCCCTGCAGACACTGAGAGGCACCTGCATACCAGATTAAATCCCAGCTCAAAACTTAGTAACTGGAATTTTGGTTTCTTGTCCTCTCTCAGCCTTGGTTTATTCCTCTGTCAAAGGAAAGAAATGGCTACCTCTTGGGTTGTAAATAGCACTGAATTAAATAAAACAGATAAATGGCAAAGGTAAATAAATAACATGTAATATATTGAGAAATTTCCCATTAAATATAAGTTGCCTTGATCATCACAATCCATGTAAAGGAGCACAATTGCTGCCTGTTACCATGTGCTCATCATCAGAGACCCAGGCAAGTCATAAGACTTATCCTACTGTTTACATGGCAGCTCCATCTCTGTGTCACAGGAAACTTCAAACCTTACGTGTTTAAAACCATAATACAACTTTCCCTGCCAACCTGCTAAACATACTGTATTCCCTATACTTGTTACCACCATTTCTTGTTGCTCTAGTAAGAAACCTGATGATCATGATGTTTCCTTTTTTTCCTCTCACATCCAGTAAATCATCTCGTTTTGCCAGTTGTACCTCCTAAGTAGGGGTCCCCATGCCTTGGCCCTTAGTGGGCACTGTCATTCTTGTCTCTTCTGTTACAGAAGCTCCTTACTGGTCTCTTGGCTTTGTGTTGTCTCCAGCTTTTCTCCCCACCTGCTTTTCAGCTTGCCTTTCCATGGTGCTACTGGAGTGTCTTTGCAGTATGCTCATCCGATCAGTGCATTCCCCTGCTCACAGTTTCCACAGCTCCCCATCTTCTGCAGCAGTGGTCCCAACAGTGGAGAGAGTACATTCATGCATAACCAGCACCATCCAGGGAGGTGCACGAAGGCATTATTAGAGCATCTGTGTTTTTTTTTTTATTCTGAAAGTACAATAAACAATTGGATATCCTCCACATAGACTCAGCAGCTAACATGTTGCCTCATTGCATATGTTTGCTTTACACAGACACTGTGCGCTCTGCAGATCAGGATACTTCACTCCTAAATACTTAAGCATTCACCTTCTGAAAGATGAATTAGGACGTCCTCCATTTGTAACAATAATACTTGTAACATGTAAGACTATCACTAATTTCATATTATTATTGTTATTATTTTGAGACAAGGTCTTGCCCTGTTGCCTAGACTGGAGTGCAGTGGTGTGATGTCGGCTCACTGCAACCTCTGCCTTCTGGCTCAAGTGATCTTCTCACCTCAGCCCCCTGAGTAGCTGGGACTATAGGCGACACCACTATGACTGGCTAATTATTATATTTTTGGTAGAGACAGGGTTTTATTACATTACGCAGGCTGGTCTTCAACTCATTGGCTCAAGTGATCTGCCCACCTTGGCTTTCCAAAATGCAGGGATTATAGGTGTGAGCTACCACACCTGGCCTAATATCTGTTATTTATACCATATTCAAATTTCCTCAATTATTCTATAATTTTCTTTTTAAATTTTCCTGATTCAGGATATGATCCAACACAGTGGCCTGCCTCCTGGGTGAGGGCTTCCTGAATACCTAGCAGACTCACTTCTCTTTCCCCTCTGCTCCTGCTGGCCATGCTTATCTTAGTTCTATGGGCAGTGCTCATTTTCATTGTCTGTCTTCTCATTAGAATGTAACCTCTTGGAGAGTGCTGTGCGTTTTATCATTGTATCCTCAGCATCTGACTCGGTGCTAAGATAAATATCTATTGAATAATGAACAAACAACTGATGTCTTGTTATATTCTTCTTCTCTTCCCTTTGTCCCACTTTTTTCATTTATAATCACAATTTTACTGCGTCCAACACACAAACCATCCCTAATACCTTTTACATCTGGTAGAAACTGGTCTTGCAGAGTGTTTTAATATTGTCAAATTCTAGGCATGTAGCAGACACAGGATCTCCTTTGTTTGGAAGCACTCAGTTTTTGCCCACACCTTATCCATTTGATAAGCAAGGGTAGCCTCCCCCATGGGAGGTGATTTTTTTGTTTTCTGTATGGAAAGGGGTAGGTGTCCTAGAGTCTTGCACTTGACCACATGGTACTTACGTGAATATGAGGCAAGAGAAGTAATTTTTATGAAAAGTTTGCGTAGATCCTGTCTTTGCTAGAGTAGAGTGTACACGTTAGGGCATAGTACAGTAAAGATTGGAGCCGGATTGAGGAGCTTGAAGTAGAACTTAAATGCCAGGCTAAAGAATGTACACTTCTTTCCTAGAGTAATTTGGCAGCCATTGAAGGTTAAGGAGAGGATGGTCCCTCTTAGATGATCAACTGCCAGAGCCATAGTGCCTGTCTTGGCTCAGCACATCTGAGAACGAAGGCCCTGGAACAGGGTGGTTTTGTCGGTCTTACCTGCGGGGTATTTCTGGAATCCTTTCTGTGTCTTGATGGAGCCACATGTCACTGTTAGTCCTTGCCTCAGCTCCTGTAACACAGCCTCCATGCTCCTGTCACTTCAGCTCGTGTTCCCCAGTCTGTCTGTTTCTGGGACTCCTGAGAGAACTGTTTAAAGCATAACTTCTTCCCCCTTACCTACCACACCCACCAAAATGATCTCCATTGTGCTTCCCATGTAGAGTGATGCCCCGAGGTATCCCTCACTGAAGCCGATGAAGTCTCCAGTCTGTTCCCTGGCAGGGCTCTGTCGGTACCTGCTTCAGACCCCTTCTCTGTTTCCCTGATTTATTCTACACCTGGCTTCTTTCTGAAGTTTATTAAAGTTGCAAACCTGTTTCTGCCTTAAGGTTTTTGTGCTTCTTGTGTCCTTTGCCTCAGACTTGTCTTACTTTCATTCCTGCCTTTATTTAGACCTCTCCTGAATGTCACCTTCTCAGAAAAGACCTCCCCTGAACACCCTTGGCCTTATCAATCTCCTTTCTTTGCTTTGCTTTTCTTCATAGCCTGTTTAGCTGCCTGACATGATGTGTGAATTCCTCATTTATTTGCCTTATTGCTCATATTTTCAACCACTGCATGAATTTCCTAATTTGGCTTGTGTGTTTTTCTTGCTGTGTTCCTAGCACCAAAACCATGCTTAGCACACAAAAAGGACTCAGTAAATATTTTTTGCGTGAGTGCTTGAGGTGGCAACATTAAATCTCTCAGTTCTGCTACTTCCTTGGGCTTCATACTGAACCTGCTCCATATAGAGGGGGTATTCATACTGTCTTCATAAGGGCTGCTTACGATGTAAAGAGTCAGTGTGTACCTGGCTCCATGTGTTATGTGTGCGTGACAGCAGCTGTCTCATGACACTGAGGCGCTATGGGCTGCCCTCTACTAGTTTCTAGGATAGCTTCCTGTAGAATGAGTGACCACAGTGTCACCCAGAGACTAGTTTATCAGAAGGTGACTTAAGGGGTCCAGTTTTTCCCAGAGTGAAAGCTTTCCACTCATTCCACTCTTAGTGGAAGCTGAGTGCAATTGCAGGCTTTTCATTTTGGAAGAAAGACGGCTCCAATTTGTCCTTTGTGACACCATTATCTGTAAGAAGGAAAAGCTGTGGCGGGTGGCTACAGTGGTGGCTCAGTCAGAGGTACAATGAAAGCATTTCAGTTGGGTTTCAGTGGGCTTCTTGGGAATGTAGCAGCCTGATAACCTTAGTTCAGGAACTATCACAGTGAGAAAGGAAAGAAAAGCAAAATCTCTTTTACCTCCTGTTGTGTTTTTATACAATTACATTATTGAGATAAATTACCTAGCATCATTTGGAGCACAGTAGAAGCTGAGTAACGGTTTACAAACCTGAACCAGGAGGAAAACAGCATGTCACTAAAGAGATTCTGTTCAGTGAACCTTAATGAGGCATATGAAGTAACAGAAAAACCCTGAATTTAGGCTGGGTGTGGTGACCTAAGCCTGTAATCCCAGCACTTTGGGAGGTTGGGGCGCACAGATCAGTTGAGGCCAAGAGTTTGAGACCAGCCTCGCCAACATGGTGAAACCCTGTTTTTACTAAAAATACGAAAATTAGCCAGGCATGGTGGTATGTGCCTGTAGTCTCAGCTACTTGGAAGGCTGAGGCAAGAGAATGGCTTGAACCCGGGAGGCAGAGGTTGCAGTGAGCAGAGATCGCACCACTGCACTCCAGCCTGGGTGACAGAGTGAGACTCTGTCTCAAAAAAACAAAAACAAAAAAACACCCTGAACTTAAATGTGAGGTAATGGGTCTTTGAAAGAATATTTGTTCTGGTGTAATTGAATTAAGCAGCTCCTGAGAAATGTTTTTAAAAACATCTCAAAGTGGCTGGCAGATTACAAATCATCTCCTTCCACCTGAGTGCCCTCAGATAACAGCCAACTCAGTTACCTGTTCTCATGGAGAAAAATCTTCCTGTGGCTCAGGGGGACCACAGTATGTATAACAGGGCTTCTCTGTCTTCTCATTAGACCTATGATTTGAGTAGTTTGTCGGGGTGCAACTTGCTCTTGGGCCTCCCCTTCTCTCTGCTGCTGCTTTCTGGTCCCCTACTGATCAGTTGGGAGCCTCCTGTCCCAGATGATGGTTCAGCTGGTTGCAGCAGAGAGAAGCCCCTGCATCTGGCCAGGCACCCAGACCCTGTCCTGCCTCTCCTGTGTTTGGGTTTTTAGTTTCTTTGGTGGGCGGGGGTGATCTCTTCCAATTCTTCTTCTCCTGGACAACGAGCCTCATAGAGTTTAAGTCATTTGCCAGTCTTAAAACTGGTAGGTGTTGAAACGTAGATTTGAATCTAGTTCTTCAGACCTCAAATTCCATTTTCCTTCTTGCTGATTCTCCTTGATTAAATGACATAAGAGGCATTCATGTAGTCATGTCTAGTGTTGTTCATCTACCTGTTGGGTCAGGAGTTTATATTTATCCTGGACCTCTGTTCTCAGCCCCACATGAATCAGTGTGTTACATTTTGCCCTCTTTTGTTGGTCTTTGTGTTTTTTGCTGAGTTCTTGTGTTTCTTTCCCTCAGCTCATACCTGGCCTTTGATGAGGCTCTCCGGTGGATCAGAATCCTTATAAAGAAGGAAGCAGGGATATGGAAGGTAGCAAGAAGGGAGTATCTGTACCTGGCTGGCTCAGTTGATTAACATGCTGGAGGAATAGGTCTTGAGGGCTAAAGTATTGGTCATTCTCTTGGCATCCTCTGGAGCCCTCCTAGGAAGCTGTGTGGGCACCCTAGGTCCTGAGGCCTTGCCTGTTTACTGCCGTACTGCAAGTTACAAGGCTGGCCCTCTTTCCTGTTACAGGGGGTGCTGAAGAAACACAGCCTCCTCAAGCACCCTGGTTCCACAGCTCATATGTACCCCAACAGACATTTAGTTCATTTCAGCAGTGCTCAGCTTCAAGGGAACAAAGGGCCTCTCCTAGGTAGGTGTTTATGTTAGTCTGTTCTCACATTGCTGTAAAAATATCGGAAACTTGGTAATTTATAAAGAAAACGGGTTTAGTTGGCTCACAGTTCCACAGGCTGTAAAAGAAGCATGGCTGGGGGGCCTTAGGAAACTTTTTATCATGGTAGAAGGGGAAGCAGGCATCTTACATGGCTGTAGCAGGAGGAGGAGAGAAGGGGGATGTACTACACACTTTTAAACAACCAGATCTCACGAGAACTCACTCAGTATGATGAGAACAGCAGGATGGAAATCTGCCCCCATGATCCAGTCACCTCCCACCAGACCCCTCCTCCAACACCAGGGATTTCAATTCAACATGAGGTATGGGCGGGGGCACAAAGCCAACCATATTAGTGTTTAATGTTCAACACTTAGCAGGCTTTTCTGCTTAGTTTTTAAATACCATTTCAAAATTACTTATACGATAAATAAAAATCATGGTTTCTTTCATCTTTACCAGGAATCTGATCTTGTAGGTCAGTTTGAGGTTTGGTGATGAAGATACTGACTTTCAGGACTATTTTTCTGGGCCTCACCAAATTACTTTTCTTTGTCACTTGCCCCTTGGTTAACTGTGCTTCATACAGGCATGATCTCAACTTGTCTGAGAAGATCCTCTGGTCCCAGAATCCCTGGGAAGCTGGCCCTATACCTACCTTTGAGATTCCCTGGGGTCACCCTGGAATTTAGAATGACTGCCTGAGTATATGACAAGTTCATGAGTGACCTCAGACGTTGCCTTTATGGCCCAGGCCATATCAGGACCCCTCTGTCTGGAGCTTTCCTTGTCTAAAACAAAACCAGAATATTTTAGTCCATGTCTTTAATCTGTGCTTGTTAGTCACCAGTCATCTACCCCTTGAGATATATGTATGCTCAGTCCAAGCAGCGGGAACTATAGGGATGATGTGGGTGTGAGGTGTGGGTGCCAGGGACCCTGACGTCTTGCAGTGTCCAAGGAACTGTTGTTATTGGGAGCGATTGGCCAGTATTCTTTCTGTCTTCATGTTCCTTGTAATAATGCATGAGCGAGTTCGATCCCCGGCCATGAGAGGATGGACTCTGACATCATGAATAGCTGCCTCAAAGTTGCAGACAGGGAGACAGCAAAGCTGGCTTGTTCTAGGGCTGACCTGGACCCGAAGGAGCTGAAGATGAAAAGAGAAAGGGCAAGACAGTGCCCATGGCATCCTGTGGGCAGCCCAGTTTGCTCTTTTGTGCAGTATTTTCCTGAGGTGGAAACCAAGCAGTTTTAATACTGTCAAGTTTAATTTACAGTATTCCAGGCCCAAGTGATCATTCCATCACTCTTCAGGAAAGGAGACTGACGCTGGCAAACTCTGTGCTCACGCATGTAAACCACTTATCCCAACCACTAACTGTCCTGCTGTTTGCTCATGCCAGCAAAAACCCGGGCGGCTGACTTGTTGGTGAATCCCCTGGATCCCCGGAATGCAGATAAAATTAGAGTAAAAATTGCTGACCTGGGAAATGCCTGTTGGGTGGTAAGTAGAGCTTTCTTTTTAAAACACTTTGGTCATGATTCTATGTGCAAAGACACTTTTTGAATGTCTGTGTTGCTCTGTGGTAATGCAGTCTGTTCCCTTCCAGCATAAACACTTCACAGAAGACATCCAGACACGTCAGTACCGCTCCATAGAGGTTTTAATAGGAGCAGGGTACAGCACCCCTGCGGACATCTGGAGCACGGCATGTATGGTAAGGATGGCTTTGCCCTTTGCTGCCGTGGAAATTGACTTATTCCTTTCATACTCTGGGTGGGGCTGAGTCTCTCTGGGGCATGTCTTCTCAGTTTTTCTGACTGTAAGGGTCATCCACCATGGGCTGGGTGAGGGGAACATTGCTGCCGCAGGAATCTTAAGAAGTGTAAGGATCCTCCTCAGGCAGGCCTTGGGTGTAAGACTGCCTGAGGCAGGCAGGTGGGAGCCCTCTAGGTAGCCTCTGCTGGGGCAACCAGACACCCAGGGTTCCTCACCTCTTACTGACTGGAAGGGATTTCCCCAGATGCCAACGCATAACCTCTCTTTCCTTATAAAGCAAGAGCTAGAGGATATTTTGGCTTATTCTAGGATGTCTGGCCACCTCTGAGACAGTGGCAGCAACGCCCACTCCCTCTGACAAGAGTCTTTTCCCACAGTGATTGTGATGACAGCTTCCATAGGGCAGCAGAAGCGTCTTCTTTCCCTGGTCAGGCCTGTTTTGCTGAGGTTTGGTGCCACCCAGTTGCACTGTGTCTAAACTCTCCTGGCCCTGCCTGGGCATGTGTCAGTCATTGACCCTGAACCTGTGAGTTGGTGCACACAAGGGGCCCCGTGTCTTCAATCCAGTTCCTGGTTCTCTTCCTCCACCCTGTTTCCTGGTCCATTGAGCACCTTTTTCTCAGTGGGCTTTACTTAGTTGTGCCATGTTGGGAAAGGTGGGTTGCTTGCTGTAGGGTTTCATGCTTTTCCTATTCCATATTGTTTTTTATCCACATTTCCTCTAGTATTTGAAAGAAAGGACTTGTGTGGAAGGCTTAGCATTTTTCTTCTCTCTGAAAAAAAGCAATGCAGAATAAATATATTAATTTTGTGTTATTCAGAGGTTAACTTAACAATTCTCTTGCATTTACTGTGTTTTGTCTCCTCTAATGCTCAAGTAAATGCATTGTTGAGCAGATAGTGCCAGCTGATAGGAGAAACAGGAGATAAAGTCCTTTACCTTTGACTCAGCATGATCTGAGTCAGCACATGGCCAGATAGGTCCTGAAACTCCCGGCCTTTCTATTCCCTCGTTGCTCTTACGGATAATACCAGATATTAATGTTTAAATTATTAAAGGTGTTAAAGTTCTTCTATATCAAAAACCAAGTCCCTGCCTTAGCTAGGTATTGAAAAGAACAGTTAAAGGAACCGGTGGACAGTGATGGTTACTTTGAATTTAGGGAGTGCTGTGTAGAGAGGCATTTGACCTCTCTGTGACCCTAACAGGCAAACTGAGACCTGGGGGAGTAAGCGGAACAGGAGCTGCGGGAACAGTGAGTGGGAGTGTGGGAAGCAGGGGCCACTTCAGGATGTGGGGAGGGTAGGCCCAATGGCCACCAGCAGCAGGGCTGCCCTGAATTAGGTGCTGAGAACTCTTTCAACTCTGAAATGCTGTGCTTCTAATTTGGGGTATTAAATTTGGTGATATAACCAGAAAAGTAGGACACAGTCACGGATGTAGTGGGATAATGGAGCTGTCAGCACAATTTTATACCGGGTTATCTGTCCTTCCTTCCATTAGATGAAGGTTTGTCCCTCCATACAATTTCCTGTCCCGTTTACTTACTGAAATGCTGTTGCTGTGAACAGTGGCATAAATATCAACAACAGGTTCCCAAGGAAAAGCCTTCTCTGTCTCCTCACCTGCTCCCTTCCCAAGAATTAAGCATAAGCTCTGTTAGCACTGGCAGGGCCGCTTATGAGATTTTCTTTTTTAGTTGGTTGTCATAAGGCAGATCTTTTTTTTCTTTTTTTAGGAAAGGGGCAGGCCTTCATTCCCTGTCTCTCCCACCCCCAAAAGTCATGGCTTTAGAGGTTTCTTTTGTTTTTCCTAGATAACCTAGGTGCAATGAGGCAGAGTTTGTTACCTCCACTGTTTTGTTGTAGTGTAAAAATCATACATTTAATATATTAAATTAGACCTCCTAATACCAAGCTTGATGGTTAAGCCTATAGTCTTTGAGGGTTTTGTTTGTTTAGAGACAAGGTCTCATTCTCTCACCCAAGCTGAACTACAGTGGCATGACTATGGTTCACTGCAGATTCCACTTCCCAGGCTCAAGTTATCCTCCTGCCTCAGCCTCCGGTGTAGCTGAGACTATAGGCACATACCACCACACCAGGCTAATTTTTGTATTTTTTGTAGAGATGGAGTTTCATCATGTTGTCTAGGCTGGTCTTGATCTCTTGAGCTCAAGTGATCCACCTACCCTGGCCTCCCAAAGTGCTGGGATTACAGGCATGAGCCACTGTGCCCTGCTGTCTTTGAGTTTTCTAAATAGCATCACATCTCACAGAGACTCTGTTGGGAATGACAGCTGATGGGTGGTAGCCAGGTTCCCTTGGCTCTTGTCAGGGAGGAGAGCTTTAGGCTCTGCAGCTTGAGAAGCACAACAGAATGAGTCACTGCAGCAAGGGTATGTCGTTTTTGAATCTGTTTCACTTTTCTTGAGTTTTACTTTTTCTTGAGCTTTACACCTTCCAGGTGTAAGTACGTGTAATCTGAAACTTCTTTGTGGTTAAAGCATTGGTTCCTCTCCATTTATGCGTTAGAGGCCCTGGTAGGACTTTTTATGAGCACCATGGTAAATCCAGGTTAGTGCCATAGAAACAACCATCCTGGCCAACATGGTGAAACCCTGTCTCTACTAAAAATACAAAAAAATTAGCTGGGCGTGGTGGTGCGTGCCTGTGGTCCCAGCTACTCAGTAGGCTGAGGCAGAAGAATTGCTTGAACTCAGGAGGCTAAGGTTTGCGGTGAGCCAAAATTGTGTCACTGCACTCCAGCCTGGCGACAGAGCAAGACTCCGTCTCGAAAGAAAAAAAAAACAAAAACAACAAGAAAAGCCATTCCAACCAACTTAACCAGAGTTCTTCTACACTGGTCACATTACAGAATAGTTAGGTGATCTTATTTGTTCAGAATGAGGGTACTTTGGCATAGGAGAACGTTTTAGGAGAGAGACGCTGGGTCTCCTAAGAGTTCACAAACAAGGAGGTCCAGGGAAAATTCGCCTTTGAGGGGATTGGGCCAAATACAGAAGAAAGAACCCAAAGTTCCCAGGTATTAATAATAATAAAGGTAATACTTGGGCCCGGGGGGTGGTGTATACCTGTAATCCCAGCACTTTGGGAGGCCAAGGCAGGTGGATTACCTGAGGCCAGGAGATTGAGACCAGCCTGGCCAACATGGCCAAAACCCATCTCTACTGAAAATACAAAAATTAACCGGGTATGGTGGCATGTTTCTGTCCCAGCTACTTGGGTGGCTAAGGCAGGAGAATCATTAGAACCCAGGAGGCCGAGGTTGTAGTGAGCCAAGATTGCGCCGCCGTATTCCAGCCTGGGTAATAGAAGGTTATACTGGAAGGAACTTACTGAGTTGAAGGCAGAGTTTTTTCATTGTAATGTACATTTGCCCTGTTGCACATGTCATATTGTTAAGAGAATCTAGTCACTCACCAAAGAATCAAAAATAGGTAGCATTATAGCCTCCATCTTCCTTCTTCCTTTAAAACAACAAAAAAATTATTTCATTGATCGGCTTCTGTACATGTTTTCTTGGAAATATATCGGTGCTGGAAGCCACAGTGGCTCAGATCAGTTGTCCTGGTGCTTGAGGAGCCAAAGCTACGTGTTCGAGGCCAGCCTGGGCAACATAAGAACCTCTCATTCATTTAAAAAAAAAAAAAAAGGAAATATATGGGTGCTTTTTCAAAGAATATGTAGCTGACATATTTTGACAGTGAAAAATATGTACAAAGCTGGGCGCAGTGGAGTGTACCTGTAGTCCCAGCTTCTTTGGAGGCTGAGGGAGGATCATTTGAGCCCAAGAGGTCAAGTCCAGCCTGGACAACATAGTGAGGTCCCATCTCTAAAAAATGTAAAAGATAAAGAAATATATGAACCAGCTTGAAGTTATTTTGAAAATTAATTAAAAGAGATAGCATAAGGCTCAAAGCAGGGGTTGAAAAGCAGCTGGAGCTTGCTTTGGAACTTGATCCAAGCTTTTCAAGTCCTTGGTGTCCCATTAGGGTTTTCAGATTTTTCTCTTAGCTTGTAAGATACTGAATTGATTATTTCTCAGACTAGAAAAGACTCTCCTGGTCATTAAGGATGTAATCCAGTTGTTCCACGTGGATTTGGGGCCTCTTGTGAGGCTTTCCTGCCCTCATCTGGGATTGGCCCAGCTGTCTTTTTTTATTGGGTGGAAAGGAGAGGCCCTACGTGAGAGCCTTCCTGGGTTCTCCGCTGGTGCCTTCGTGCATCCCAGTGCTGGGACCACCAGCTTAACCGTGCTGAGATGTGACACGTCCATGCCCTGCTCAGACCTATGCCAGGTTCAGGGCAGGGATCCTGAGTTCATAAGCTAATGTTCATCACATGGGCAGCTGGCAGCCATCTTGTCACCATGCTTCCTTGCTTTAACTGATTCACATGCAGTCTTTTTTTTTTTAAACAAAAAAAGGTGAAAAGATGTGCCCACTCTTGGTTTGTTAAAGGCAGTCCTAGGAGAGGTGGCCCCTTACCCAGGCAAATGATTCTTCCCTTAAGGGTGCTTTCCCAGCACTGTGTGATCATTAAAAGAAAAAGAAGGTAGGTTGATACAGTGAAGTTTCCATAGTGCTGGCTCCTTGGGGTAGGAGTGGCGAGGGCAGCCACAGATTCACAGGCACCAGCGACTGGGCCTCTGAGCACCTTTTGGGACAGCAAGATCTGTTCAGAATAGAAGCTGCTGTGAGAAAAAACAGAAACGGGATTTAGCTTATTCTTTTTTTCACTTTTAAAACATACTGTTTGATCAGCAAAGTAGCATTTTTGTATATTGTTACCAGCTTAAACTCATGCCCTTAAGGTTTTTTTTTGTGAGCAAGTTAGATGGGAACAAATGCCCTTCGCTACATGTGGGCATGCTGAGGTACAGCCAGTGGCCACCCAGGAAGCCAGTGCTCCGTGACATCCACGAGAGGGTCTGTAAGGCCATCTGTTTCCTTACCTTGGGGAGAAAGACAGAGGGTCTTTTTTGTTTCCAGGTTTTCCTTTGGTTGAGTCAGAAATGAATGAAATGATGAAAATAGATGATAAGATGCTGAAAACAGTGCTTGATTACTAAAACATGAAGATCCTTGCCTAAAGGACACAGCAGTGCCTGCTATACAGAGGCCAAGGCTATTACAATGGTTGAGGCAGGCGCTGGGGTCAGATGGGCCTAGTTGAGTCCTGGGTTGAATTCTAGTTCTACTGCTCATAGAAGGCATACCATTCTTTGGCCAGGTCTGCACACAGGTGTCGCTGACTCACTGTCATTTTGCTTCCTGCAAAATGAAGAGAATACATAGCTCAAATCTTTACTTAGAAGCAATGTAGGGTCAGGTACTATGGCTCACGCCTGTAATCCCAACACTTTGGGAGGACGAAGTAGGCGGATCACCTGAGGTCGGGAGTTGGAGACCAGCCTGATGAACATAATGAAACCCTATCTTTACTAAAAATACAAAAAATTAGCCAGGCATGGTGGCACATGCCCGGGAGGCTGAGGCAGAAGAATCACTTGAACCCAGGAGCCCAGAGGTTGCAGTGAGCTGAGATCACCATTGCAGTCCAGCCTGGGTAACAGGAGCAAAACTGTTACCCGTCTCAAAAAGAAGAAAAAAAAAAGAAGAAATGTAAAAATACTTCTGAAACTTCCTTGAATGTGGAAGAAAGAAAATAGTGCACTTTTGGGAGGCTATTTTGTTTGATTCAGTTCTTCATAAAGTGGCGGTCTCTTCTATAAGGAAACAAAGCTGTTGACTTGGGGGCCATTCTCTGAAGTGCTTAGCATGTCGTCTGTTGTATCCTAGGCATTTGAGCTGGCAACAGGAGATTATTTGTTTGAACCACATTCTGGGGAAGACTATTCCAGAGACGAAGGTGAGTAGTGGTGCCTGCTGAATATCTCGGTCTAGGTCTCCTGCCAGCCCTGAACTTCAGTAGAGTACTGTATTTTTGTACTGAGATAGAGCCATGTTTTGGTTTTCAAACACCAAATTCAGACGCTTTTCCTTTGAATTTGACGCCCCCCTCAGTCTCATTGAATGGGCAAAGGCTGCCTGGCACAGGTAGCACTCTGAGAGCCCTCAGGGGCCTACACCAGTGGCTCTTCCTGGCCTTGCACAGGGCAGGAACCTAGCTGGCCAAGAGAGGACAGATGATGCAGACCTGAAACCTCTCTGTGGTCCTTTTGACCACTGATGTGCTGCCCATTTCTCTGTCCTGTTTGGGAGCTGAATTGAAGACCCAGGAATTCTGGCTTGAATTCCATCTGTAAACCTGACCATCTCCATGCTTATTTGCTTGCGATGCTGGGGTGGCCTGGGGTGAGCTGGCCTCCATAATGGTTACGGCTCCAGACGGTGCCTGAGGCCTGCTAATCCCACAAGCCTCTGCATGGATGTGCTGCAGACACTGTTGATTTGAATCTATTTCTGATTTTTTACTAATTTCAATTTTTCCCTCTTCTTTTATCCCATCCTTCCCTTTGCCCCTCCCATTCCCATATCCTTTTTTTCTCTCCTCCATAGACCACATAGCCCACATCATAGAGCTGCTAGGCAGTATTCCAAGGCACTTTGCTCTGTCTGGAAAATATTCTCGGGAATTCTTCAATCGCAGAGGTAGTACCTCTTCTTTTTGAAAAGCGCCACGATGCAGACAGAAACGGAAGAGCAGCTGCTGATTTTAGCATTAATGGCGACAAAGGCATTTCTCCTAAATTCGGAAAGCAATCCAGCAGAATTCCTATGCTGGTAGAAAAGCTGTCAGGGAAGACCACATTTAGCCCTGTGCTGTGGTCACCCTGCTCATCAGCCCCTCTCCAGTGCCCTCCAGCTCTGGGTCCTGAATCCAGCCATGCGGGGAAGGCCTGTACTTTTGGTCATTCAGGTTGCGCTGTTTCTGTCTGCGCGGGCGGTGGTAGTGTCTGCATGCAGTGTACTGATTAAACTGTCGTGTGTTTCTGTTTTGCTGGCAATGTTTCCCAATGCAGATCACATAGCATTGATCATTGAACTGCTGGGGAAAGTTCCTCGAAAATACGCTATGTTGGGGAAATATTCCAAGGAGTTTTTCACCAGAAAAGGTAACAGTATTTATGCAACACTAATTTTCAGCATAGTCTTCTCCCAAAAGGAGAAATTGTGCATTCATGATGGCAGTGGCGAAAGATCTGGACTTTCACAGCTGGAGAATTCTGCCGAAGAAAGCTCTCAAGAAATAAACCTGACCCATCTGATACCTGGAGTAAGAACTTTGTAAGAGAACAGCCTTCCTAACAACATTTTTCTCCTCAACCTATCTATATTCTTACTCCAAGTTACCGATCTGTGTATTCATATATTTATGGAAAGGCGTTTAGGTGATTGTTAAAAGGCAGCTAGACTTACCTTTCCATTTCTCATGTTCAGGTACTATCTTTAGTGGAACGGAGGTGGCCTAGAGACTTGACTTAATGAATGTCCAGGGACATGGCTTTTGGTCAGCCTGTGGTGGGTATAGGCCTGTGAAATGCTGCATACCTCACATTCTTCAAAATCACATCCTATGTTCCCACTGTTTTGTGTCACACTGTATAAAGGTGATTATTTTCGTGTTGTAGTTCTTGCTGATCTTCCAACTGTTTATTTGCCCAGTGTAGTCCCCACTTATTAATTTATAAAAACACCCCAGAGCCCCAGAAATATTTTTAAAAGAACCCCTCCTAAGTGCTATATATATATGTGTGTGTGTGTGTGTATACATATATATATATGTGTGTATATATATATGTGTGTATACATATATATGTGTGTGTGTGTGTGTATACATATATGTATATGTATACACACACACACACATAT
>NW_022436947.1:35692578-35759059 GCF_009761245.1 Sapajus apella
TCTGTTGCCTAGGCTGGAGTGCAGTGGTGCGATCTCAGCTCACTGCAACCTCCACTTCCCAGGTTCAAGTTTTTCTCCTGCCTCAGCCTCCCAAGTAGCTGGAATTACAGGCGTGTGCCACCATGCCTGGCTAATTTTTTGTGTGTTTTTAGTAGAGATGAGGTTTCACCATGTTGGCCAGGCTGGTCTGAAACTCCTGACCTCAAGTGATCTACCCACCTTAAGCCTTCCAAAGTGCTGAAATTACAGGTGTGAGCCACTACAACCAGCCTGCTATATTTTTTTGTGATGAATATAGTTGGTCCTTTTACTTCATACTTTTCCAGGTTAGATTTTTTGTTTTTGGATGCAACATCCCTTAATAAAGAACTTTTAAAATTGATGTGAGTAGGACATGGGCTTTTAGAAATTTCTTTGAAGTTCCAGATACTCTGTCTCCCTTAGATGGATTTTGGTCTTGTTTCCCAGGCTGGAGTGCCGTGGTGCGATCTTGGCTCACTGTAACCTCTGCCCCTGCCCCCCAGGTTCAAGCAGTTCTCCTGCCTCAGCTTCTTGAGAAGCTGGGATTACAGGTGCCTGCCACCACGCCTGGCTAAGTTTTTATATTTTTATTAGGGACAGGGTTTTACCATGTTAGCCAGGGTGGTCTCAAAGTCCTGACCTCAGGTGATCCACCCACCTTGGCCTCCCAAAGTGCTGAGATTAAAAAGGTGTCAGCCACCACGCCTGGCCTCAAATTGATTTTTTATTTTCCTATGAGATAAGGAATTTTTATGGAGTAGTAATCTTTATTACTTAGTTTGGTGAGGTTTGGCTAACCAGTCCTTATATTTTCCTTTAAATTATGTTTCCTTGTTAAATATACAAGACTTGAGAACTGACTGTGCTAAAGATGGTGGTTTCCTGCTGTACTTACTCTGGGCAAATTGACTACCCTTCTTAGATTTTATAGGGTCACCTGGTGAAGGCAATTTGTGAAATATATAATTCGATGTAATTATTTACCTCATTACCTCTCAGACTTATCACAGGTAAAAAATTATCAGGAAAAACCATTTATCAGACAATCTGTAATTATTTTTGGTTCTGATAATCTGGTCTTTGAATCTAGGCCGTGTTTGCCAGGTACAGAGTTGCCTTCTTACATGGAGACTCACAAGCACAGGCCCAGCTGGAGTCAAGGGCAGGAAAATGGTTTTGCTGTGAAACTGTGTTGAGTAATGGAGCTGGGCTCCCACCTGCTGTGAGAATGGCACATCTGGTCGTCTCTGAACTTCAGCTTCCTCATCTGTCAACAGGGGTTCTTTCAGGTTGGCCTTTATCCTTACAAGAAGGTATAAGAGGATGCCTGTACAGCACTGGGCACAACCATAGCTGTTATTATTGCTAAAGAAAAGCTTTGAACAGGAAAACACCGGAAGCTTATGAATGTCTATACAGCAATATTACTGAGAGAACAGATTGAGTTTCCCTGGAAACTTACAGAAAATACTATTTGAAAATAATTGGGCTGGGTGCGGTGGCTCATGCCTGTAATCTAGCACTTTTGGGGGCTGAGCAGGTGGATCGCTTGAGGTCATGAGTTCGAGACCAGCCCAGCCAACATGGTGAAACCGCTTCTCTACTAAAATACGAAAATTAGCTGGATATGGTGATGGATGCCTGTAATCTCAGGTACTCGGGAGGCTGAGGCAGGAGAATTGCTTGAACCTGGGAGGCAGAGGTTGCAATGAGCCGGGATCATGCCACTACACTCCAACCTGAGTGACAGAGTGAGACTCTGTCTCCAAAAAAAAAAAAAGGAAGAAAAGAATTGAAACAAAAGTTGGGAATTGTTTTGGTCTGGGATTCAGTATGGCTTGGGGAATTATTTTATTTTATTTTATTTTTTTAATTGAAGTCATACCCCTCTTCCCACAGTTCAGAATGTTTCCAGAGCTGGTGGGGGAGATGGCTTGGCCCCTGGTGGGCCGTGGCTAGTAGGTGACTTGCCGTGAGCCCCCAGCTGTGGGTCAGATGGGAGTTGGGCCTGGTTTGTCACGGAAATAGAGAACATGATTTACTTGCAATGCTCTAGAGGTGAAGGAGAGACCTGAGAGACAGGGGCCACAGCACCTGCTTGGGCACCGTGGTTGGCTGAGCCTCATTTTCCACTGCGGCCAACTACGGTCAGGACCAACAGTAAAGTCACTCAGGAACTAGTCCTTTAATTGGAACCTTTCCTGAGTAACAAGGAGCCACTTTGAGTGACCTGGCTCTACATTTATCTTTTTTTTTTGGAGATGGAGTCTTGCTCTGTCTGTCACCAGGCTGGAGTGCAGTGGCGCAATCTCGGCTCACTGTATCCTCTGTCTCCTGCGTTCAAGCAATTCTTCTGCCTCAGCCTCCTGAGTAGCTGGGTCTACAGGTGGCCACCACCATGCCCAGCTAATTTTTGTATTTTTAGTAGAGACATGTTTTCACCATGTTGGACAGGCTGGTCTCGAACTCCTGACCTCAGGTGATCTGCTTGCCTTGGCCTTACAATGTGTTGGGATTGCAAGCGTGAGTCACCATTCCTGGCCGTGTCTTTGTCTTTAACTGTCTCTTGGGGGGGATCGAGGACTCCTACTGTGCACAGCGGCAAGGAGGGAAAGAGGAACAAAAAGAGAGGCCTTGAACAGTGAGAAAGTGAAGTCACTGAGTTGTTGGAAGGGTCCTGTAAGCGCCTGCAGGCGTGGAGCTGGTGTAGGTACCTGCTTTTGGGCTGTCACTCCTGTGGTGGTTCGTTTCAGTGAGAGCGGCCTGCATGTGCCCTTTATGGCTGAAAGGCAGCTTCCACTTGGGCCTTTCTGTCAGTACGTTTGCTCCCTGAGACAGCTTATGGATGTGCATCTCCTGGTTACCGCCTTCATCACCACATATAATGAAAACTTGTGTGATTGAGTTGTTTTTTGAGCAGCGTATTTGAAGGTAACCTGCAGAGTTAAAATGCCTTTGGCGTCCTTCTTAATGACAGACCAAAAACATTTTGACATTAACTTCATTAATGTACGCATTTGTGTGGGCAGGTATTTCCATTTCTCTTGAAGACACGTGTGGAAAGTTTAAGTACAAATTTTCAAATTTTGTAGTAACTGCAACTCTTCTTTCCTTTTTTTGGATGTAAGAGGGCATTTGTGACTAGGCGAGAAGTCCCCTGATAGATCAGGGAATTGGGACTTTAGTTCTTTCCTGATTATTGTTTATTTCTAATGGCGGTAGAGATCAGAGGGACTTAGAATTTTTGTGGATGCCACAGGATAACATTATGAGGAATGAGGGCCTGTCATGGAAGTAGATTTCACCATGTTTCTCACGATGAGGGGCGTAGCTTTGCTGCATGAAAGATGTGTTTTGGCACGTTCCCTTTAGTAATATGTGAATGAATGTACATTTTGGAAATAATGGAATCTTAAAGTATATCCATTTAAATTGTTTTCCTATAATACCTAAAGTACTGTGCTAGAACCGTTAGAAAGCAAAATTTATTTATTTTTGTTTTTATTTTCTTTTTGAGACAGAGTCTCACTGTGTCACTCAGGCTGGAGTGCAATGGTGCGATCTTAGCTCATTGCAACCTTAGCCCCCCAGGTTCAAGCGATTCTCCTGCCTCAGCCTCCCAAGTGGCTGGAATTACAGGTGCGTGCCACCATACCTGGCTAATTTTTGTATTTTTAGTAGAGGCAGGGTTTCACCATGTTAGTCAGGCTGGTCTCCAACTCCTGACCTCGTGATCCGCCCACCTCGGCCTCCCAAAGTGCTGGGATTACAGGCGACAGCCATTGCGCCCAGCCAAAAAGCAAAATTTAAAACAGCTGTTGATATGCCTAAGTCACCTTTGAAAGCAGTACTAATGGAGAGTTGACTTCCCAGGAAGTTTCCCGGCTCTTTTTCCTCTGGGATCAGAAGTAGATTTTCATCCCTGCCATAGGGCCAGAGAGAGTGGGGTCTGTGTGTGAATGGTGAGCATCAGATGCCCCTCATCTGTCTCCTCCTCTTGTTTATAATTTAAGAAGTCATGATCATTAGTAGTTTGAATCATTCCTTAGCCAGAAAGTTCAAAGATGAGCTGGAGTTTTGGGCAGGGAATGTAATTACAGCTCTTACCCTATAAAGGTTAACTTGCTGGACCCAGCATTAAGAAACTAGTGTGTTGAGAGACGGGCCAATAGAAACCCTTCCTCCATGGGGATTTCCCCTGTCCTGTCTTCAAGAAGTGGGTGGTCCCCAGAAGCATTCCAGCCCTCAGATCATGGTAGGAAAAACAGTGCAGCCTGGAGCAGATCTCACTGGGCTGCTCACCAGGAATTTTTCTGACTATTCAGCAGGCATATTTTAGTAAAAGTTGCTCTGCTGATAATGGGATTATCAAAGGAGACTGTTTACTTAAGAAAAAAAACTGGTCTGTAGATGAGAGCATCAAGTGTGTTGGGATAAAAGTGAGTAATTATGTGCATGTGTGTGTGTCAGACTACAGACCTTAAATGCAGTTGAAAGTTTCAAAAGCAAGAAGCTTCTGTGCAGCAGCATAAACTCCACGTTTCCCCGAGTCAGGGGTAACATCGAGAGACGTGTGAGAACTGAGGGCAAAAACCCAGGAGCTGAGTTTTTTTTCTTTTCTTTTCTTTTCTTTTTTTAAAGACAGGGTTTCACCATGTTGGTGAGGCTGGTCTTGAACTCCCAACCTCAGGTGATCTGCCCACCTGGCCTCCAAAGTGGTTGGATTACGGGTGTCAGCCACCACGCCCGCTGGAGCTGAGGTTTTAAAAAGAGATACTGTATTCTGTATTTTTAATATTTAGTGTCCAAGCTGAACTTGTCAGAATGTGTTTTAAAATTACCTCCTGAATACCTAAAAAGTGACAGATTCTTTTGATGCTGTAAAGAGCAAAGAAAGCTCTTTGGTGAGCACTTGACAACTACATAGGCTGGGGTTGTCACTGATAAACAACACTCCTCTTGTTTATCCCTCATCAGATGATGGGCGTTTACTTTTCCTCCACTTTTTGGCTATTAGTGATGGCCGACTATGATCATTAATGTAGACGTTTGTGTGGGCAGATATTTCTGTTTCTCTTTAATACACGTGTGAAAATTTAAGTACAAATTTTTAAAATTTGATGAAGTCCAGTTTATATACACTTTACAATTTGTGCTGTTGATGTCACATCTAAGAAATCCTTGCTTACTTCAATGGCATGAAGGTGAAGTTTTCTAGGAATTGCTTAGTTTTAGCTCTTAGGTGTACGATCTCTTTTGAGTTAATTTTTATATGTGATGTGAGGCAGAGTTTATACACATTTTAAACTCAAATATTTACTTATGTGTGGTTGTCTAATTGTATCAGAATTCATCCAGATCTCTTAATTGTCTCTTGCTCTGTACTGGTATTTCTTGGTGGGTTTACTTTCTTCTAGTAGTACACAAAGTTGATGCTCATCTGTTTATATCATGGTTTGCTTTGTAATTACCAGTATTCATGTAAATATGGTTCAGGATTTGCCTTGAGAGTCCTCACACATGTGTGTAAAACCGCATGGGCTTCTTTGTTTAATTCTGGAATGTGACAATTTCATGGATAAAATAATATATTTTCTGTCACAAACCACTTTAAGATTCAAGAGAAGTATAATGGAACTTCCCTGTTTCCTTAGAAGGACTCTGCAAGTCCAGGACTGGCCAGTACATTTGCTGTCACTCAGAGCCTGCTTCCTGTCAGTTTTCCTTGGGTCTGTCAAACTGTTTCTCAGAGCAGATTAAGAAGCCTGACGGGCTCCTGGGGAACAGCACAATTGGCCAAATTCCTCACTTGGCTGCTGGGCTCACTTTTGCTCACTTTTGTGTGGGAGTTAATACTGGGATAGCTGATAGTCTCAGGAAGGGTGAAGTGATACTCCACATTCTTTAAGGAGGACAGGCTAGAAATGGGGCTTTAAAAAATTAAAATTGTCACAGTTGTCTAGTTATCTGTAAAATTTATTTCACTGAAACACATCTTCATATATTTTCTTTATTCCTTTATTTGTTTTCTTTGATGACAGAATCTCACACTGTTGCCTAGGCTGGAGTGCAGTAATGAGATCTCAGCTCACTGCAATTCATATATTTACCTAAGAGAAAATAATTATCAAGGTAACTTTTTTTGTTTTTGAGACAGAGTCTTGTTATGTTGCCTAGGCTGGAATGCAGTGGCTCCATCTCTGCTCACTGCAACCTCCACCTCCTGGGTTCAAACAATTCTTGTGCCTCAGGCTCTTGAGTAGCTGGGATTACAGGTGCGCACCACCACACCTGGCTAATTTCTGTATTTATTAAAGATTGGGTTTCACCACATTGGCCAGGCTGGTCTCGAACTTCTGACCTCAAGTGATCCGCTTGCCTTGGCCTCCCAAAGTGCTACCATTATAGGCATGAGCCACCACATCTGGCTGGTAACATTTCTTTAACTTGTTAGGGTGCTACTTTTATAATAAGAGCAAATGGTGGAAGTGTGTTTTTGAAATATGCTTTCCTCTCATTTATCATTCTAAGTGATGGAGGTAGCTCTATTTCTTGGGTATCATCTGCAGGGCTGGAGCTGGCTCGTGGACTCAAGACCCTCGCTCATCCAGTGAGCCCACTCCTCTTGTGTCTGCCAGCAGTAGATACAGAGTGAGGGGCTTGAGCTGTGTGTTCAAGTAATCTTACCAACTCTTGCCAGGGTAAGGTTACTTCTGATACTGAGTTTCAGGGTTTGTACATATAATCATTATAGCCTTTAGATGAATTGATTTTCTTTGCATTATGGAGTTTTTCCACATATTTAACACACTCTACATACTTGGTTTTTTTAGAGGTAGTTCAGTGTTTTGTTAAATTGCTATGTGTTGAGGACCGCAGATGTTTAGGACTCTCTTGTTGCTGTTTATAGACTGCTTCTTTGCACATACAGTCTTTACTTGGTCCAAAGTGGTTAGATATTTTATGCTGCTCTTTGCAAATGTTTCTACCAGTTTATAGCATGCCTAGTTATGGATGAATAGTTTCTCGTGAACTTCCAGTATTGTTTTCCTCACTGTTACCATACAGCTGTGAAGCAGCTATAGTGGTAAAGCTTACCTTTTCATGGAAGACTGTACTTAATTTGATGCCTTGTTGATGGATCTTAGTTTAAAACCTGGCCCCCTCAGAAATAAGTTCCTTTACTATTTTCTGCAGACAGTGCTTCTCTCTAGTTGCATTTGTTTGCAAACTGGAGAGTGTTTATTCTGAGATAGAATAGCTGAATGTCGTAAAAGTTCTCTCCCCTTTGCAGAGAACTTGCTTTAGTCATGTGTGAGCTTTCTTAGTTTGCTTTAACTGTTGCTGTGGTGAGATCAGTCTAAATCAATATAGTCATATTACCAGCTTCAATTTCTACAAAATGTAGAAATTGAAACAACTAACAAAAGCTGGTGTTTTGATTCACTTGATTTTCATCGTAATGAGCATTTTAATAATAAATCTTATGATGATCTGTAGGACATAGTTTGTTCTTTTACTACCCAATGTTGTACTATGGTTTTCTCCCATATTGTTAAGTAATATTAAGTATTATTAATCAAGTGAATGTACCTTGTGTTTTGTTTAACCACTGTTTTTCTATTATTGGCTCTTTGTAATTTTGCAAGTATATATAATTTTGTGCTGACATATATTAGGCATGAATTTGAGGTGGTGCAGCCAGGGTTTATCTTCTTAGGCTGAATTCCTAGAGCCAGAATTTCAGACTTGGAGGGATAAACCTGCAGTCACTGCTCAGACTTTGTTTTTATGGAAGCTGTGTTTCCTTCAACAGGAGATTCCTTCCCACCTCTAAGATTGCAGGTTCATTTCTTCATCGATGCAGATCTGATCTCTAGTTTGACTGCGATACTTAACTGTGTCTCCAGTCCTCATATTGGAGCTGGAAGCTTATTTTACATCCCAAATCCTTTAGCAAGAAGCCCTCTTAAAAGATTCTTCATACAGAATCCTGTGCACAGCATGATTGCAACTCTGTAGACATACTAATGTGTAAGAACATGCTTCATGGCCAGGCGTGGTGGCTCACGCCTGTAATCCCAGCACTTTGGGAGGCTGAGGTGGGTGGATCATGAAGTCAGGAGTTCAAGACCAGCTTGGTCAACATGATGAAACACCCCATCTCTACTAAAAATACAAAAATTAGCTGGCCTGTAATCCCAGCTACTAGGGAGGCTTAGGCAAGATAATTGCTTTAACTGGGACCCGGGAGGCCAAGGTTGCAGTGAGCCCAGATCGCACCACCTTACTCCAGCCTGGGCTACAGAGCGAGACTCCGTCTCCAAAAAAAAAAAAAGGAACATGCTTCACAATAGACATAACAGAAGATCTGTGCGGGGTAGGTTGTAGGCCACTTCCCCTTTTGTTCTTAGAATTTTCTGTAATGTTATTTTCTTTTTATTACGATTTTTTAAAGGGAAGGGCATTTCTAAATTGACTTGAATAAATGAAACAGAACAAGCTCCTGAGAACACCTTTGTGAGCAGAGCACTGATTATCTACTGATGCAGCTCATGAAAAAAAAAAAAATTTACCTTGCTATATAGCAGGTGAAAGGGAGAGAAAAGTCAGCCTTTGCATGAAGTGTGCCACTCAGGTGCTTGAATGCCTCTCCCTCCACACCGAGACCTGGGTGTTCTAGGGTGCAGGCAGAGGGGAGTGTTTCCTCTGCAGAAGATGCTCGGGGTGCACTGGAGGGCACCTAAGGAGGCCTGTTGGCAGGGGCATGGTGTCCTGTAATAACTCCAAACAGGCAGAGAAAATGAGTTATTCACAGTGAAATTTTCCGGAACTTTTGAGTTTGCTGCCTTTTTGAAAAGGGTTGTGGGGGACAGGGTTTCCCTCTCTCTCATAGGCTGAACTACAATGGCATGACCTTGACTCACTATAGCCTTGACCTCCTAGACTCAGGCAGTGTTCCTGCCTCAGTTTGCTGAGTAGCTGGGATATGCCACCATGCCAAGCTACCTTTTTTTTTTTTTAAGTAGAAACAGGGTCTGTGTTACCCAGGCTGGTCTGAAACTCATTGACTCGAGGGATCCTCCTACCTCAGCCTCCCAAAGGGCTAGGATTACAGGCATGAGCCACGAGCCACTGCCCCCAACCCTTTTTTACAGTTTGACTTAAAAATACCTTTTTTTCTCTTATAAATGACTATTACAGCTCATAGGCCATTTACTAGCTTGTTAGTCATTCTTTTATGTCAACCAAAGCTGCATGTAACCCACACTTCTGATACTGCAGCAATATAACTTCAAGGTTTACAAATTAATGTCCTAGGATCTTAGATCTTAGAGCAAATGCAGAGACATGAATGATGTTCAATTTCGGTTTGCGTCAAGTTTGCAAATTTTATGAAAGATCTCAGGTTGAAATGAGATGGGCTTGCTTCAGCCTTTGGAAAAGAAAATACTCTGGGCATACTCAGCCCACTCCAGTTACTTAAAGAAACTTAGAACTGATATGAATGAACATTAACCTCTATTTACATTCACCAGGCTTCCTTGAAATGTACCTTGGTCATATGTACATGTTGTGATTATTGCTTATCGGGGAAAAGCTGGCGTTCTTTGTTGTTGCTGTGTAAGAGTTGAGCAGATGGTCGTCCGCTTTGTGGAAAAGAACCTGACTGGACCAACAATGGGAAATGCAAATTTGGAGCTTTCTTAACATTGTTCTGATTTTTTCCCCTGTAGGAGAACTCCGACACATCACCAAGCTGAAGCCCTGGAGCCTCTTTGATGTACTTGTGGAAAAGTATGGCTGGCCCCATGAAGATGCTGCACAGTTTACAGATTTCCTGATCCCGATGTTAGAAATGGTTCCAGAAAAACGAGCCTCAGCTGGTGAATGCCTTCGGCATCCTTGGTTGAATTCTTAGCAAATTCTACCAATACTGCATTCTGAGCTAGCAAATGTTCCCAGTACATTGGACCTAAACGGTGACTCTCATTCTTTAACAGGATTACAAGTGAGCTGGCTTCATCCTCAGACCTTTATTTTGCTTTGAGGTACTGTTGTTTGACATTTTGCTTTTTGTGCACTGTGATCCTGGGGAAGGGTAGTCTTTTGTCTTCAGCTAAGTAGTTTACTGACCATTTTCTTCTGGAAACAATAACATGTCTCTAAGCATTGTTTCTTGTGTTGTGTGACATTGAAATGTCATTTTTTTGAATGAAAAATACTTTCCCCTTTGTGTTTTGGCAGGTTTTGTAACTATTTATGAAGAAATATTTTAGCTGAGTACTATATAATTTACAATCTTAAGAAATTATCAAGTTGGAACCAAGAAATAGCAAGGAAATATACAATTTTATCTTCTCGCAAAGGGACATCATTCCTGTATTATAGTGTATGTAAATGCACCCTGTAAATGTTAATTTCCATTAAATATGGGAGGGGGACTCAAATTTCAGAAAAGCTACCAAGTCTTGAGTGCTTTGTAGCCTGTGTTGCATGTAGCAGACTTTAACTGCTCCGAGGAGTTGTGCAGACTTTTCATTCCATAACAGTCCTTTCACATTGGATTTTTTAAAAAGTGGCTCTGGGTTGTAAGGTGTCATTCTCTGTATGGCACTTGAAAAGAAAAGATAAGCTTCTGATTTTAAAATATGCATTATAATTTAGCAGTCCCATTTGTATTTTTGCATATTTTTAAAAGTACTTTTAAAGAAAAAGAGCGATTTCCCTTTAAAAATGTGATGGCTCAGTACCGTGTCATGTTGTCTCCTCATGTTGGCACTGTAAGTTAAGCTCTATGTAGATTAAATTGGAAAAGAGAAACGTGTTCATTTTGTGGAATGAAAAAATACATATATTTTTGGAAAAGCATGATCATGCTTGTCTAGACCACAAGGTATGATATATACAATTTGCAGTGCAGTGGGTATTTAAGAATACTCCTTAAAGCTAAAAGGTAACAGTGATCACATTCATTCCATAGGTAGCTTTATGTGTGGCTACAACAAATTTTACTAGCTTTTTCATTGTCTTTTCCAGGAAATGAAGTTGAGAAAATGATTTTCCCTTTGCAGGTTGCACACAGTTTTGTTTATGCATTTTCTCCTTAAAATTAATTGTAGAATCCAGGACACAAACCATAGTAGGCAATACAATTTTAGAATGTAATATATAGAGGTATATTTAGCCTCTTTTAGAAGTCAGTGGATTGAATGTCTTTTTATTTTAAATTTTACATCATTAAGGTGCCTCGTTTTTGACTTTGTCCAATTAACATTTATTCATATGCCTTTGCAATAACTAGATTGTGAAAAGCTAACAAGTGTTGTAACAATAATCCATTGTTTGAGGTGCTTGCAGTTGTCTTAAAAATTAAAGTGTTTTGGGTTTTTTTTCCAGACATTGCCTTGGTCATTGCCCTGTAAGTGATAGAATCAATGAACATTTGCCATCAGTTTAGTGTCACCAAAATTAAATACCAGCATTCCTGTTGCAGCAAATGTAGAACATGCATTAAGGCTTATTATAAGGAAATTATTTATTGTCTTTTAAGGGCAGAAGGGATTTAGGAGAAAAGCTACAGTATAGATTGATTATCTAGAATTTCAATGATCCCTTTTCATCCGTGGTTCATCAGAAACATACTAACTGCATTTGTTTGGTCATTGATTGCAAACTTAAAAGGGCATTCCCCATTAGGGAACAAGACACATAACCCTCTTAGGAATTGCCATTATATCACATACCACTGTGAGGTAGAATGTACCATTCATTCATTTCGTTATGGAATGTGCATGCTAAGCTTTTCTAATGAGGCTGTAGGTTTCCATGTAGATTCTATGATAGATGGTGGCTATAGACTGGTGATACTATCCATGATTTCTGTAGGAAACATCCTTACAACAACCATAGAGCACAATTTATATCTTCCCTAAGTGTAAAAGGATTTTTATCAGGGCGATAGTATACTTGAATGAAATTTGTCTAATGCAGTTTTTGCTCATGCTGGAAAATAAACTAGATTATGAATTTTTAGGGGTGTGTCCCTTATGATAAAACAGCCCAACTGGTTTATAATACAGAAACAATTGTTCTAGAAGGAATATATATTTGTATTAGGCATGTGGTTTTATCAGATTCTTGGTGGTTTGTTGATAAAGAATGTACAAAAACTAAATGAGAACCACTGGTTATGCTAAACATTATAACCAGCTCTGACTTTAGTTGAATGTTCTATTTTTTCCTTTCTGTAGTCCATGTGAAATCTTCATGGAAAATGACAAGCAGTGGATCACATATGTGATTATAGCAGATACAGGAGCTGGCTATCTGGAAATTGGCAGACAGACCTGCCCAAAGGCAGAGAAAAGGTGGATATAAGATCTTCAAAAAGTCATAAAGTTTTTAGGTGAAAACTGATATACTAACTTGCTTCTTCCCATGACCCGGACCATACATAACTAGTTACCAGGATAAAATAAGGAAAGTTTCCATTGGAGTAGAGAATTTCAGTTTGTATCCATAGTTCAGATTGTTTCCTAAATTCCACTTTTTTTCCCTTTTTAAATAACTTGAATGAAATTTTGGTAGAAGACTGTATTTGAGGGTATATACTTCATCAAGGAATCAAATTATATAAGAATCAAATTATATAAGATTCTGCAGTTAACACAAAAGCTTCTATATGCATATTTTCTATAAGAGGCAAATTTCAAACCAGTGTAAAATTTAAAATATGTAGGACAGACCTTTTAAGAAGAATATTTATATTTCACATGCTAGTTAACTTTATTCTTTTTGAAACTATCAGGATAGATGATGTGAAGCCATTTCTTCTCAGACAGCTGTTTCTTTACTAAATACCATAAATAGAATTTTGTTTCGACAAATGGAGGATGGCAGAGTTGACCTATGTTCCTCTAAAACTTGAAGCTGATTAGGATTGAGCCCTAAATGAGCTGTGTTAATGTACCATCACTAGCTAATTATCAAAAGGAAACGGAAATTCAAAAAGTGTAAAATGTGACTGAATGAGATCAGTCATTTTAGTGTTTCCTTTTTTCTTAATGCACAAAATTTATATTGTCTTGTGCCAGATTATGTCAGGTAACTGGATGATAAAAAATGTGTTGATAAACAGTGTTACTACTATTTGATGTACTTACTGAATCCTCCTCAGAGGTAGAAAACAAAGGCTAAGAAATTTTAATTTTTCCAGGATTATAACTAGTATTTTATATTTTAGCAAAAATAAAAAGGTATCACTTAAGAGGCCATTTTCATTTCACTGACAGATCCAGGAAAAATGCCTTTTTTCTTTAGTTTTGTACACCCAAGACAAATTTTCCTGTTTTAGGCAAACTATCCATATTTTTAAACAGTTGTTCAAGAACTACTATGTGTAATGCATTAGTGGTCTGGATTCATTTTGTATGATGCCAGATCCTTAATTTACCCAGCACAATCATTTAAGTAGTTTCTATGGCACTTGCACAAATGGCAAACAGGAACCACCACAGGAACAACCCCTTGCTGCCTCTGGTTAGTAGTCACTACAGAAAACTGAAGGCTTCTTACAAGCTCTATTTGAAAACTATAATGTCTATAGAAACACACAGACCCTGAACTTAGAAGTTGTACAGGACAATTTGGTAAAACTGACATAATTGTGATTTATTAACATGAATTAAAATGCCCAACCAGTGCTTCAATGTGACAGTATATTTAAAACAAAAAAGAAATTAAAGGTCATATACTGTACTACTTTCACAAAGATCACACAGTTTTGCCAAAGACTTGTCATATGTACAATGCTATATATCAAATGAGAAAAGCTGTAAGCAATTATGTACGCAAAAGAAATGCAGTATTTACAGTTTGTCAGGAGACATTAGAAATCATCTATACATTAAATTACATTTTGCTTGCAAATAACTGGTAAAACAAAATGAGCCATGTCCACACCAAAATATAAAAATCTGTATTGCATTTTTATACCTAAGATGCATTCACAGAACTGCTGACAGGAAAGAAAGAAAAAGAAAATCCTCATAGTGCCATTACTTAGCTGTGTACTTAATGCATATGTATAAAATAATAGAGAAAACATTCACTAAATGAATTTAACTGCAACAATAAAATTTAAAGATCATACGGCATTGAATCTACTGCCAGAAAAAAACAGCTGGAATGTTCACTTACAAAATAAAGATACCTAATACTGGCTTAACAGCACATTTTTAAAGGAATTTTAAAAAGCAAAAATGAGAAAAATACAATGAAAGAGCACTGGTCTATTTTTATACAAAGGTTCATGTACAAGCTTTAAAAAGTACCTTAACAGGTACATATGAAATATACAGTTTATCTTACAGAACATTTAAAAAAATGTTTTTGGAGTCCATTTTAATGCCACCCTGATCCATGGTAATTGTTTTGAAATGTTGGTGGCACCTGTGCTCTGTGAATTGGAATCTGTCCAGGCACTGGAGATGCCTGCTGAGGTCCTTGAACCCCGTGTGGCAGGGCCACAGAGCCAGGATGAGGACAGAACCCTGAAGCAGAAGGTGTTGGAATACTGTTTGGTCCTTGGGGCTGGAGATGAGGACCTGCGACAGGTAATGGACAATGTGGCCCTGTTCCAGAAGGCTGGTGCTGGGGTCCCGGTCCCAAAGTGTTATGATGTGTAGCTTGTGAGGGATACGGAGGTACAGCTGGATGAGCACTTGAAGGAAAAAGTGGAGGTCCTTGATGAGGTGGGTGGTGTAAGGCTTGAGCTGATGTGGTATGATGCCCAGAAGCCAAAACACTAGAAGGTGGCGGTGGAGGGGGAGGTGGGGGTGCTGAATTTACAACATGCTGGTGTTGTGCTTGTAGACCTTGGAGTCCTGTGGAAGGATGGGGTGGTGGATGGTGATGAGGGGCGGGAGGGGGTGGAGGTGGGGGTAAGTGGTGTCCAGCAGTTTGAGAATGAATATGCGATCCAGGGGTGACCGCATGAACAGGCCCTACTACGTGTGCTACAGAGTGTTGCTGATGGGAATTCGGCTGTTGTACAAGGTGTGGTCCTGGAGCAGGCGGTGGTGGAGGTGGTGGGGGGACTACGGCAGCAGCAGCAGTTTGATGGTGAATGGTGGGGTTCTGAGGGGGCAAAAAATGCCCTGGAGTAAGGTGTCCTGGAACTGTTTGTTGGCTTGTGGTGCCAGGAAGTGCTTGATTTGGTCCTGATGTAAACACAGTTTGTTGAGAAAGACTACCTTTGAGCTGATTATAATTCTGAAAGTTAGCAGAGGGCTGCTGGTTTTGATAGTAAGACGAAGAAGAAGGAGGTGGAGGAGGTGGAGGGGGTGGTGCCGTGCTATTCAGACTTTGTTGGTTAAACTGACTGTATGTTGCTGAAGATTGTCCTGAGGGTGTCTGTGTAAATAATGCTCCAGAAGTTGCCTGCTGAGTATTGGCTGGAAGGTTCTGTGCTGCTGGATAAAAGTTTCTCTGAGGCTCTCGCTGAGGTGTTCCAACTTGAGGTGACTGTGAATGATGAGGCCTGTAGGGAGATCCTAACTGCTGTGAAGGAGGCTTTGGTGAAAGATAACCATGCTGTACAGGTGTGTGAGGCGTAGATGACTTTGGAGGATTTTCTAGGTGAGGTGATAGAGGACAGTGCAACTTTGTTGGTGCAGAAGGCAGTTTCTGTGAAAGTTGCTCAGATGCATTACGAACATGTGTCTGAGGAGGATGATTCTTTGAAAGTGCTTGGCTGTTATTTGATAGCTGTTTTTGTTGGAGCTCTGTTTTTAGGTGAACACCATTTTCAGCTTCTGATGCAGTAACTGTGGTGTCCCATTGGGGATCCGGTTTTGTGAGTATTTTTCCGTGTGCTTGAGCAGGAATTACAGATCCAGGTGAACCAGGCTATGAAGAGAAAACAAATTATATACATATAAGGAACATTTTGTGTACCTTAAGGTTTATTCTTGTTGGTATTTAATATGATCTAAATATTAATTTTAATGTGGGGCAGGAAATAACATGCCAGATAGGTCAATTATGGAGGCTTAGGATGTTAAAAGGCCAATATTTTCCCGTTGTTCCAACAAGTTCTGAGAGTATGCTTAAAGTGAATTCTCCGGGTTAATATTTTTATTGAAGACAAGTTGAGGACATAATTTACTCTGCCTTTTTTTTTTTCCTTAAGCAATGAAACCTGTTTTTAAGCCTTACTCTGAAAGAACTCCAATAGCAAGTTTCAGTTTCATAATTGAAATTTCTATGCCCAACCTAAGGATAAATTGATGTGGGTAAATAAACTTGCTCCCTCAAACCGTTTTGACTTTTAATACCTTTTCATTTTCCTATATACTGTTCAGATATAAATAAACCAAGTATAAGACTGCTTAAATATCTATCATCATAGAAAGATAAATCTCAAGATTCCTTTTCTTTAGTTTCCAGTGATAGACATGCCATACTAGATTATTACATTTTCATGATCCAGGATGGAGATGTCATTCCTTTTAAATGATAAAATGACCTTTTGTTTTTACATAATTGGCAGGTCAAGAATTTCACAACAAGGCTATGAATTTCCTAGACACCACTAGAATAGAGGTGGAACATGAGGAGAAAACATAAGCTGTTGAAGTGTGCTTAGAAAACTTGTTTGGTCAGAGTTATCCATCACAGTTCAGAAAGAACAAACAAAGTAGTAAACACAATTGAGTACGTCTGACAGGAAAGCATGCAGAAGTGACACACTCGATGCAGCAGAAAAACACTGTATATGTTGTAACCAGCAGCTTTTCTGCACTCAACCTGAGGTCCTTTGGAACCCATCAAAAGGTCAATGTTATTACCTTGCTCATTTTTGAAGGACTTTTACAAGTATTTTGAGAAGTATCTGGGGATGGACATTCATTTATAGTTGCAGGTGGTTCTGGATTTTCAAGATCAGGGTCTATAAAGCAGAAGAAACCTATAGTAAGTGTAAAATTACACGGTAAACACGGTTTTATCACCACAACATACATTCTATTCAAACCGACTTTTTATAAATGCTCTCTCTCGTCTGATTTTAAAATGTTTAAAAGAGTAACATTATCGGTCATCTGCTTACTGACCTTCCATAAGTTCACTGAAAGAAGGGACCGGGCCCTTAGCTTGCAACTGGGGAATGTGATTTGAATGAGATGAGGGTGAAGACTGAACATGACTCGGTGAACATGAGACACATGGTGATTCTCCCCCTAGAGATGAAGCAGAGCAGACCCAAAGAGAACATTAGAGCTGCAAAGAACGAGGATGAAGAGTGATTAACTGACTCCACTTTCTGGTGAACGAACAAGCTCACTTACCACTATCTTTATCTTTTCGGTGATCACTGAGAAGTAAAGCTCTCTGGTAACTCCTTTCTCTGACTTGTTCCACTGATGTTGAGGCAGTCCTTTAAAAGAAAAATCACATTATCCTCTATTGAAAGAAGCTACTGCTAGCTGTATTCTCTGTTGCTTCATAGTCAACATGTACTGTTCAGACAGAGGCTTTTGCCCTACTGGGAAAATAACTTTGGTGTTAACCTTTGGAAATAGTTAATCTTCTCTTACTTTGTTATCCTTATTTAAAGGATTCAATTCCTTTGTCTCCAGCAATTTATTGGCAAGGAGTTGACGATAATGTAGTAACATTCAGAATGTCACTTCTGGTTACCAAAGGTACCAAAACATGCCCCTTACAAACTACTGTCAGGATTGCAAGCTTTGAGGTGGAAGGGGGACTAAGGAGCAAAGTGTGTGGCTACCTGCCCTTTGCCAAGATCCATCTTATATGCAGCTGCTCCTACTCCTTCTAAAGAAGCACTAAACCTGGTGGTTCTTTCAAGGTAACTGGTAGGAGTTATAAAGGAAGTCAGCAGGATTGTTAACTGTGATAAAAATTATTTGGAGAGGATATTTGTGTGTAAAGAATGAATGCATTACCATGGAATAAATACAATAGACCTTTAACAACACATGCAATACACAGCAATCCCATTCACAGAGAGCATCTTTTAAAATTGTGACCACAAAGCACTATCTGCTTAGCCTTGGGAGAACAACAAATGGGAAGAATACAACAAAAGCTTGTTTTTTCCAGAGCAGCATACTTCAGAATGGACTTACCATTGAACTTCTGGTTCATTCTTCTCACTGGCAGTAGCATCCTTAACAGGGCAGTTATTGCTAGTTTCTTCAGAAGTAGCATTATAAACTGTAGCTGGTGTTAGTAAAGGTAGGCTAGCTGTGTGTTCCACTTGCTCCCCATTCTCATTACTGCTGGCACAGCTATCACCATTGTTGCTCAAGCTTCCACTTGCATGGGGTGATACACTAACAAGTGGAAAGTTCTCCGTCTTAGAGCCACTTTTCCTAGCTTCACGTTGTCTCTTACGGTATTCTAACAGAGAAACCTTAAGCAAGAAAGAGAAGAAGCAATCTTTTATTCTTGTTTTTAATGTCAGAACCAATGCATTCTTTTTTCTAAAGAGAATTACTATATTTACATTAGGAAAATTATTTTAATTGATTCTGAACAAATAATTAACAATTATCAAATGCCTACTATATTCCAGGCATTGTACTTAGATGATTTACATATGTTATCTCATTTATCCTCACAACAACCCTATGAAATAGGTATATTATCATCCCCATTTTACAGATGAGGAAATTGAGTAACTCACTCACTCAAGGTCACACAGCTGGTGAGTGTTGGAGCCGGGATTCGAACCTAGGTCTTACTTGAAAGCCCGTGCTCTTTCCACTATACTACATTGCTTCCCACATAGTTGCCAACTGGACTCTGTTACAAAAATTAAAAGCACACATCACGAAAATTCTTGGACTTGCAAAGCAATAAGCCTACTAACAAAATAAGTGCTATAGTTTCTCTCATTCTTTTGAAATAAGGCATTCTAATTATCTCAGTATGTCTGCCAACCAAATAATGGTGGGAAATCAGGGAACTAACAATATTTAATATATATCTATTAGTAAAATAAAAACACGCTTACATTCATGACCTAAATACTATAGACATTATGGATGAGGAAAGAAGTATTTCCTCTATACAGGGTGCTTGCTCTATGTACAATAAAGTTAATAATGCAAATATTATTCAAGACTGCCTTTTTTGGGGGGGGGGGGTTGGGGACTGCATAGTTTTACAAACTACTCATTAGGTGAAATAAAACATCTTGAGATTTCTCTCTCTGAAACCATGCTGCTTACAAGGATTTCCCATATCACTAGAATTTTTTACTTTTCTGTAAATGTTTTCTAATTAATCCAGCATTTACAAAAGTTTAAAAATACAAAAATGTAACTTGAATAAATTAAGAATGCCTTACATAACATATCTAACTACCAATTGCCCTCAGTAGTAGTATGAAAAACAACTATTAAAAGGACTATAAAGTGTTAAATTTGTAACCTTTTTCTTTTGTGGTGGATTCTGGGGTGTGCAACTCCCGTCGATCAAATTGTCATTAACAGTCCGTCCGAAACCAGATACAAGCCCATCTTCGGAAGTACAAAACACAGTTGTTTCCATAAACATGCCTCTAGTATCATCCTGCATCAGGCACTTTGACTCACTTATTCGGAAGCCTCCTCCAACCTCCAACTGATGCGAGGGTGTCAGGTCCCTCAAGTTGGAGTTCACTGAGAAGTTAACTCCTGTTCTGTCAGGGCTCTTTACCCAGGAAGAATATATTGTGCCCCGTCCGGAGTGAGTCGAGTCCAGTTGGCTGTTGGGCTCAGCCCTGTCATGTGCAGGCATTTCCATGGCTTTTTGTAAGGCAGTTGGCTCAACTGCATCAAGTCCCAGCTGAAGATCTGACACAGGTTCCTTTTCTCCAGGGCACTGCCTGCTGACTTCAGTCCTACTCCTAGGGCTCGTATAACCAATAGTCTTTATTTCTTGCAGACCCAGTTCAGTTAAATTGGAATTTCTAAAAGGCCCCAATGTTAACATCGTTGAAGATCTGTCATATCCCTGTTTACAGAGTTAAAAATAATAATAATAATTATATATATACATATATATACACACACACATACAAATAATCACATCTTGGGAATATGTATTTCAAAATTTACCAGTAATTTAAGCAAATCAATATAAGAGGAAAACTATCAATTCACCCTTTTTAAGTTAACTTCTTACCTCTTGACTATAAGTGCGTCTCTTTATTTCTGGAGAACTTTCTGGGGAAGAAATATTCTGTATAAAAGAAAGAATTAGAATTGAAAATTTAAAAATACATAGTATATCCATAATAGTTATAGAAATGAAAACAAAATGAAAAACCAGTACACAGACTTTGGTTTTACATATTTTTTCCTGTTTATTTGCGTTCCCCAAATAAGATACTTGCTTTCACATTTGATACACACAATCATTTAGTCTACCGTGTATATCAATAAGATGAAAGGTATGCTCATTTTAGTAATAATAAAAACATCTAAGTTCATATAAATGAATTTTCTTGATTTTTAGTTTATTGCAAACTTTTGCATTCTCAGCACACTAGTTGTTAAAGGAGAAAGAGCTCTTAAAGAAATCCCATCCCCCCAGGTGTCGAATTTTTCTTTCTCCATTAAAATTTCTCACCTCAAAGTGCATGGTATTTCCTGGTGTACCAGGAGTTACTGGGGTAACTGGTGAATATATGGGTTTATAACCATTTCTACAAGTTTCATCATCTGATTTTATCCGTGGAGGCGTGGCAAAAGATGGGTCCATAGGAGTAATATCGGTGTGAGTTGGTGTAGCATACGGGGAAGGTGTAGGTGTGGAGGTTTCTGAGTAAACCGAATCTAGCAACTGATAAAATCTTCGTTTTTTTAGTGGTGTAGTTAAATCTGTTGGTGAAATAATAATCTGTAAGAAATTACACTGCTGCTATTTGTTAAAATCTGTATATGTCACATCCTGGGAAAGGTAAAATATAAACAACAGCAATTATGACTTTCACCCCAAAACTAAATTTCAAGGTTTCGAAAAAATGGTACTAACATGAAGCAGTCCCCGCCCCCTCCCCAATTAGCAAGGATTATCTTGCTTGGAGGGATTAGAGGCCTAGGGGTTCTCAAAGTATCTTATAAGTACTGATGTTACTTTAACTGATTTGTAAGAGTCCTTGTCTGTCTGAAAAGCAGCTGGTCCAAAAGCCTTTAAAAATTCATCAGCCCCAACATACATGGTATTGTAAACTGGCATCGTCATCAAAAAAATATAGAGAAGAGAAAAGAGAAAATCTATACAACAATGGGCTTCTCTTCTAAAGTGCATACCAGTAACCAGAATATGCCGGTCATAAAGCTATATATAATATATGCCCTGCCACATTCCTCAGACTAAAACAATACTGAAAAAAAAAATCTACCTGGAAGGGAACAGCTGTCATTTAATAGTAGTGGACTTTTATTTTCACCATTGACTGCAGGACTTCTAGATCTTTCTTGACAGGGTGAATTAAATCTATATAAAATTGCTGAATTTTCTTCTTCCAGAGCTTGTTTCAACCATCGCTGAATAAAAAAATAATAATACACGAATAGGAATCAGTTTGTAGCTGTTTATATAGACTGTAAATACAGAGCCAATTCAAAAAACATTTCACTACCATGGAAGGTAGTAAGGAATGAGTTGGCATTTGGCTTATTCTACATTTTTACTTCCAAAGAAAAGTTTACCTTTTTGCATGAACCAGAAATGTTTTCAGTAGGTTCTTTTCTTCTCCTTTTTTCTGAAAGGAATGGTGAAGTAAATCTAATATAATGCTTAGGAGTAGAGTATACATGGGGACTGTAGGTGAGACCTGGTAAAGAATTGAGCTGTGTAGCTAACACTTCGGGATCTGTAGTTATGCGTAGAGGCCTTTCTGAAAGGCCATCTGAAGGTTTTCCTGTCTTCTCATTCTTCTCACTTAACCATTCATTGACCAAGTGCTAGAGAAAGAAAAAATCTGGATCATTATAAATGTAATTCCAAATTCTCCTACTGAATATTCTAGTATCAGATTTGAAATTGCTATATTATCTAAAATGATAAATTGTATAATTTGAATCATATATGATGTTCAAAAAGCCAGTATGTCATTTTACATTTCCTTGGTTATCTACTGTTATTCTGATACTGTTTACCCAATATTTTGTAGAACAGAACATATGGTAGCTTTTTAAGTATTTATATTACATGCAATTTATATCACTTTTTTTTTTTCTTTTGAGACAAGGTCTCTTTTACCAGGCTGGAGTGCAGTGGTGCAATCTTGACTCACTGAAGCCTCCACCTCCTGGGCTCAAGTGATCCTTCCACTTAAGCCTCCCGAGTAGCTGGAACAAGGCGCTCACCACCACGCCTGGCTAATTTTTTAAAGTATTTTTTAGAGACAAGATCGGCTATATTGCCCATGCTGATCTCAACTCCCGGGCTCAAGCATTCTTCCTGCCTCAGCCTTGCAAAGTGCTGGGTTTACAGGTGTGAGCCACCGTGCCCGGCCAAGCTTTTAATATAGTGACAACTAGAGACATATCAGTACCATTTTATTAAACACAATAAATTTGGGTTTACTACTGTTTCTATTATAGGCATAAAATGTTCCATCTGTTAGAAAAATCTGATTTTAGGCAGTGTTTTCCAACACTAGTTGCCCATCAGAGTCTCCTGGAAATGAGGACAAGATACAATACTTTTTTTTTTTTTTTTTTTTTTTTTTGAGACAGGGTGAGTTGCTCAGGCTGGAGTGCAGTGGTGTGATCAGGTCTCACTGTAGCCTCAACTTCCTGCGCTGAAGCCATCCTACCACCTTGGCGTCCCAAGTAGCTGGGATTGCAGGTGTGCACCAACCATGCCTGGCTAATTTTTTTGTTTTTAATTTTATGTGGAGACAGCGTCTCATTATGTTGCCCAGGCTGGTTTTGAACTCCTGGGTTCAAGTAATCCTCCCACCTTAACCTCCCAAATGTTGGGATTGCAGATGTGAGCCACCTACCTCACTCACAATACATGTATGTTTAAAAGTCAGCATTGACAATCACTGATTTAAGGGGTTTGGAATATCTCTTAAGGTTCTTGTGCTTTGAAAATTTTCATAGTCCTTAATTCTGTTGATTCTCTGATCTACAACAGACATAAATACGGTCTCTCTTGGGTCTATGAATATCCCTGACCCTGAAGTACAAATTACTACTTACTTAAAAAAAAAAAAAAAAAAAAAAACTAACATTTTTTCTTTGCTGTAAGGGCATTCGTATTTCTAAGTATAACTTATAGAAAATGTGGCTGGGCGAGGTGGCTCATGTCTGTAATCCCAGCACTTTGGGAGGCCAAGGGGGATGGATCACGAGGTCAGGAGATGGAGACCATTCTGGCCAACATGGTAAAACCCCATCATTACTAAAAATACAAAAAAATTAGCCAGGTATGGTGGTACGCGCCTGTAGTTCAGCTACTCAGGACGCTGAGGCAGGAGAAGCGCTTGAATCCAGGAGGTGGAGGTTGCAGTAAGCAGAGATCACGCCACTGCACTCCAGCCTGGGTGACAAAGCAAGACTGTCTCAAAAAAAACAACAAAAAACCCCCAGGAACTTAGTATATATAAATGTGCATATGAATACTCACACACACATACAGAAACACACATTTTAAAAATCTACCCATCCTTTCTTCCAAAGGTAACTAAACATTTTGGCATCTTTTCTGTCCCTCTGTGTGTATAGAACTCTATTCCTAGGACAGCAGTAGAATGTAGTAGTGAAGCACATGAAGTCTGCACAGACTGCCAGGAGTGTGAATCCTGGGTTTGCCATTTACATTGTGACCATGAGCAAGTTAAGTAACTTTTTTATATTTCAATCTTTATCTGTAAAAGAAGGGTTGTGATAGAACCTAGTTCTCTAAGTAGGATTGTTATAAAGATTAAAAGAGCTCAATAACATATATAAAGCTCTTAGAACAGGATCTGGCACAGAAAAAGTGACATGTTATCTTTAAACTGAATGAGGCCTTTAGGGGTAATCATGATTTGGTATTCTATCAAACAGTATGTTGTTTAAAATAACAAAATCTGCAGACAAAAGAGGCTTTTTAAGAGAATCAGATAGGATGTAGAAGCTTATGTATCATACCAGGGATTTAAATAAATTTGTAGTACCACAGTAAATTTATAGTACCACAACTTAGTTAAAAGTTTAATAAAGGGTACGGATTATGTCATATTTGTAATTTTACAAATAGTAAGTAATTTTACTTTTAAACCTGAGGTTTTTTTCTTTTCACTTTACAAAGTTGCAATTTTTTGTCCATCGTTAACAGGCAAATATTGGGTTGCTTAAGCTACGGTGATGGAGTAAGGAGAGCACAGACTTTGAATTATAAACAACTGTGTTTAGATTGTCTCTAACAAAACCTGTGACTTTGGCAAGTACATTATTTAACTTGTGCCAATAAAATATAATCCTGGGTTCATACTAGAATTTTACTAAATGTACATGTCATGGTTTAGCAGCATGCCTACAAACTGTACTGAATTAGGTAACAACAAAGACAGAATAAATGAAATTTCAAAGTAAAGTGTGTGAGAAGTATACATTTATGATCTACCCTTAAACAGCATAAGGATTACCGTCCTTTAGTATCTCTGCCCCAATCTGCTGTACTCTAGTCAAAGTGAGAAAGAGCAGCCTCATTAGAATGTTACTTCTGATCTGAAAAGCTCAGGTTGGTTTAATTAACTGAATTGTTTCCCATAATTGCTTCATTAAGTCTGACAGTGTTTCAAAGATTTTTATTAATAATTACACCTAAAACTACTCTTCCTTATAAATTTTCATAATCTTAATATATTCTGTGGGAATCAACAGTTTCTTCACATCTAATTTTTAACATCTACCTATACAATGAAATTTATAAAAATATAAACAATAAAGGATAACACATCTGAAACCAGTTTCACAGAAGTATGTATTTTGTACATAAAGTAGACAAACTTATTTAAAGAAATCATGTATTGTAATACTAAAAGTCCTGATAAACTGAATGTAACCATCTTAACAATAATGCAAACATTTCTATTAACTGATTTTACAGTTTTGGAATTCTCATTCCTAGTATAAAAATCTGCAAGTATAAAAACTGCCTGTTATTCTGTTCATTATAAGATCTTAAAAATCCAATTTTTAAAACACAATTTTATTAATATAAGAAACTGTTAGAAAACAGTTCTTACATTCATTAAAATCATACCTTCTTTGTTTTGGGGTACTTTGTAGGACATTTATTAAGTGCTGGAACTTCAGTTTCAGTAATTATTTCTGCTACTGCAGTTTCAGTTTCTGTTTCTATTGTAAGTACAGTATTTTCAATATCATTTTGTTGTGAAGTAACTTCTATATCAGGAGAAGATGGCTGGATATCCGAACACATGCTGACAGTTCTGTGTCTCCGACGCTGCTGTCCAATGTGAGTCCTACTCCGAGAAAAACTTTTTCTCTGTTTAGTTCTATTTACTTTGGCAGGGGTTGGCTTGCTAGCATTTTCTTCTTTTGCTTGTTCCTAATATAAAATACAACAGAATGGAACTTTTTATACTGTGTACATATAAAGTTTAAATGTAACAGCATTAATCTACTTCAGAAGCCAACTTTCCAGAATTTATGAATTCTGATACATAATAAAGAACAGAGACAATATATAGTCTTATCTCAAGCTGAAACGCCTATAGGATTTGAAAAATGGTATTAAAAAGTTAATAGACATTATTTTAAATTCCTTATAAGATATGGAAATTTTATTTGAAAGTGTTTAAGAACATAAAACTAGACCTGAATAATAATACCTGAATAACTTCAGCATCACTGACAATCTGTGTATCTTTACATTCAGTTTTAACTTCAGTTTTGGCTGTGCTGATCCTTTCCAAAGCTTGTTCTCTTCTCTTCTCTCTCTTTTCAAGTCTGGCAAAAGCTTGCAAAATTGCTTCCATTTTCCTTTCTTCTCTTGTCTATGAAATTTAAATTTTAAGTGATATCATAAATATCATTGCTCAAAAGTAAAATTAAGTCCAAATGTTTATCACAAATTTTAAAAACAATTGGAGAAAAAAGCATTTCTGTTCATTCAAGACCTTTCAGAATTCCCATCATCTTGGTAAGCCCTGTTACTGCAAATATTTCATGAAGGAAACACTTGAATGATTGTTAATGATAAGGGTAAAACAAAAAAGCCTCAAAAATTACCTTGTTTTAGCAAACTGAAAATCTTTTAATAATACAGAAACCAGCCTTTTAAAAAAAGATCCCAAATTTCCAAGGAAAAATTCATAAGCACTTGAGTGACTATACTGACATACTGCAGCAGGGTGCTGTTAGGTAAAGTCTTGCGTTTAAAAATTATGACTCATTTGGTAAGTATCTCTTGTGACTCTAGGCAAGTTACCCTTTCTGAGACAGTAAGATGTGGGTAATAAAACTTGCACTTCTCTGAATTGTTACTCACTTTAAACAGATAATGTGAGGTTTTTAAACAGTCCATGGAAAATGGTAGGCATTCTGTATGTGTTAATTATTATTTCTACTTTAGCCCTCTTGCCCTCCATTGTAATTCTTATAAGGCATTCCTCTACCTTCTGCTCTTCCTGTCTTACACTGACAATTCAAGACAGGGACTGAGAAACAGCCAAGTGTTCCTTTGAGCATCAGTTCTCTGAAAGAGAGCATTAAGAGCAAACCCAGAGCCTGGACCAGTGGGCCTGGCAAATGCTTCAGCTCTAAATCAGAACCAGGAACCACATCCATCAACCATCTGGTTCTGCAAATGAAAATAACCAGGTCCTGAGGCTCAAATCCATTTGTCTTTCCTCCTTTATTACCATCGATACGGGGAAGAAAGAAAGATCAGTAACTCAAGGTCTGGATGCCATAGTCGTCTTAATATTGGAGCTTTAGTTCCAGTAATTACTAGCAGAGATTCAACCCTGAAGATACCTACACTTTGGAAACTGTTTACCCATTCCTGTATTTTTGTTGTTGTTGTTACACTTAGCAAGGGAACAAAATAGTATGTCAACAAAAGTACTCTAATATACTTCTAAGTTCCTAATTTGTTACAGCAAGTTACCATATTGCAAATATGACACTGAGGAAACAAGGTCCAAAGAGGTAAGATTCTTCGTTCATGGATTACATATCTGCATCTCACCTCTCCTAGTATGGGACGGGCAGACACTAAAATAGCACATGCAAAAAATGGTCCTACTTGCTCACCAGAAGTTAAAGTTTTAAAGCGGAGTTGTTTCCTTAGAAGATTCTGTATTTTTGAACTTTTAAATTACCTTCCCCTTTTTGTCATGTGGTTTTCTGTAAAGCTGTTTTTATCAGGGTTTCTCTAAAATCCTGAATTTAGAAAAAAAGAAATTTGGAGTAACTAAAAAGATCATTTTCCCAAACTGTGCTTTACCTGATAAACCTGGTTGAAGGGATTAATAACTACAGTTACTTGTTTTCAAAAAATTTAAAAAAAAATTTGGGGAAAGTATATTTTTCCAGAGGAAACAAACTTGTCTTAGCAAGAATCACTGTATGTGTAAAAGAAAAAAATTACCCACAAGGTGGATAATTACCCACAAGGAAGATATTTTCTTATCCTGGGTGTTCTAAGGTAAATATGAATTTATGCCAAAAGAGCCTGACAGTCCGATATTCCCTTGTTTTAGATGGTAGGAGTAAGGGTCACAGATAAAACTGTATGGAGTTGATCTGGATCTTAAAACAATGTGGTCCAATACTGCTGAAGAAACCAAAGCCATGTGTATTAAGTGACTCATTCAAAAGCAAAGCCATAGTTATTATGCAGGTTTCCTGCCTCCTAATTTACTCTTCTTTCCGATTAACTACTGCCACTACATAAAGCAAAACTCCTCCTACATTAAACATCTGGTTAAGAATAAAGCTGAAAGCAGCAAACATTTCCTAATAGCTTTAAACCTAGCTTTATCTTAAAATACACTAATATTTGGTAATATATACATGCCTGATTTTCTACATTTATTTTAAATTTCTTCAGAGTCAGATGTCATTCAGCTTTTCTAGTCACCATTACATACAGTACATTCTTTGACATAGCCATGTATATGGTACCTATTTAAAGACAAAATTTGCCACCCATTTTATAGCTGTAACTGAAAAGTTTTATTATTTGAGGTAGTTACAGCTGACTCCAGAGAGGATTAGAAAAATTAGGAGTCCTAATAAACCCTAGCAGACTTCCCACAGCCCCCAATACCTGTGCTATATAATATATAAAACTTGATACATTTAGACTTCCCATAAAACCTATCTATACATTGTTTTTATGACATGAATCTTAGTTTATGGTTTTGTAAAGGTAAATAGAGGATTGTAATTTCCTGTAAGCAAGCTGCTTAATATCCCCATCACAAAGCAAGATCCCCATCTCCACAAAAAAATGTTTTAAAAAATTAACAGGACATGGTGGCATGCAGACACTGAGGCAGGAGGATCGGTTGACTCCAGGAGTTGGAGGCTATGTTGAGCTATGATCTTACCACTGCACTCCAGCTTGTGAACAGAGTGAGGCCCTGTCTCTCAAAACAACTAGGAAAAGGAAAGCCAGAGCCCGCTGCAAAATAACCTTATTCTTTGGTCTTGAAATACAGAAATTAAATGATTCCTTGCTCAAAAAAAAAAAAAAAAAAAAAAAAATCCTTTTAAATAACATAGATTAACTTATAAATCTAAAAAGATGGGTAAGGTTGTTACCAGTAAAAATCATTCCAAAATAACGTGTATGGCTTATGTGGTGTCTCCATTTCCTCTATCACGTGATGAGTGAATTTATACTCACAGCACTCTTTTTTATTTTGATACTCGTTTGTTGTTCCCTCTACCCCATTCTCTACAAAAGCTACTCCAGAGCAGTGGTGACCTTGCCTTTGTTCACCTGATATCTCAAATGGCAAAAACACATTTTTGTTAAAGAGTAATAATCGTGTATACATTATATCAAGCACATATCCCTGTTATTTGAAGACATAACTGGAATCATTTCAACAATTTTGGTAATCTTGAATTTATTAGAAGGCAGCTAAAGCTGATTAACCTCATTTTGTTTGAACGGAGTTAACTATAAAAATTAACAGGTTCCCTTTCACTTAACACCACAATGTCATTAATTACTCATCTTTAGAAATACAATTCCCAGCGTCTACAATGAGAGAACACGGGACCTTAAGAAAAGAAAATCAGCATCAACTGAATCATGCTGAAGACAGAACAGTGAGTTGGATAACATCTCATATTCCTCTCATCAGATGACTTTTCTGGCAACAAATTTATCCTAATTGTTTTTTAAAGCATTGTGTCTTCTAAAGTGATGTTCTAAATTGTCAGTCAAGTTTTCCTAAAGACATTCAATAACAGCATGGATTCTGTAGTGTTTTCCCACAGTGTCTTCCATTAAATAAAACTCTCTGGGAGTCAAAGGTGTTATCCACAAAAACCTGCAAGGGTATACAAATTCAGGAAAAGCTGACAATTTCTCGAGCTTTTAAACACATGTACACTGGGAATCTGAAAAGGAAGGATATGGTATAGTGTTCACAACAGTAAATTTGACTGGTCATGGCTTTTTTTCACAGCATCTCAAATTATACTTGTATGGAATACATTTTGATGTGAAGGATGAAAGCTGAGAAAATTGTGGAGAATCGTGGGCCAGGCCTCCAGATCATTCATTACCTAAACTATAGGGAAGCTTCACTGAGTTCACATTCATGGGCCTGTATCTTTCCTCAAATGGTTGCCATGAACATTTAGTTAGCTTATTTATTGAGGGTCTACTTTTTTGCCCACCATTTTTTATTCCCCTAGGAGCTAGGGCTACGACAATGAATAGTGCTAAAAGTTTTCTCCCTCATGGAGTTTATGATATAGTGATAGAAAAATTCTACACTATCTTAGCTGCTTGACAAGTCCAGGAATCTCTTATTTATGTGACTTCCTTGTCATACCCTTTCACTGTTTCTCAAATGTCTGTCCTTTTAAATGTGAAGACCACACTAAATCATTTTCTGTGTACTCACTCCATTTTAAGCACTCTGGCAATACAGGCCATCAAATATTATCAAGATTATATTCCCAAAGTATATTATGAAGGTTATGAAACATTACTATTTTGGAAATTAAAACAAGGAGACTGTCTTCATGCCATTATAAATGGGGGAGCAAGCGTCTTTTTTTTTTCCAAGATTGCATCACTGCACTCCAGCATGGGTGACAGAGCAAGATTCTTGCTCTTGATCTTGGCTCACTGCAACCTCCTTCTCTGGGTTCAAGTGATTCTGGTGCCTCAGCCTCCCAAGTAGCAGGGATTCAAGGAGTGCGCCACACTGCCTGGCTAATTTTTGTATTTTTAGTAGAGATGGAATTTTCCCATGTCACCCAGGCTTGTCTTGAACTCGTGGCCTCAAGTGATCCACCCGCCTTGGCCTCCCAAAACACTGGGGTTACAGGCGTGAGCCACCATGCCCAGCAAAACGTCTCTTTCGGTATTTAAATCTTTCAAAAGTTTGCTGTTTTAAAAATGATCACTTTAAGCTAACGGTATACCCCCCCCAGTATCTAAACTTCTTCCACATGTACTGTTTATATGACAAGACAATAGCCACCTAATGCCACCTCAACAAACATACTAGGAGGACACTCAGTAGTGCCCTGGTTTTTGGAATCAAGTGAATATAAACCATCTATTGTATTTCAGTTATATGGCTTAACTGGGCTCATGGTAAGATTTTCCTAATGTGCAATAACCGGTTCCACACAACTTAGCCACAAATTTGCTTTTGTAAAAGCAGGCAACAACTTAACAAAAAAGACAAAATATAATGAATGGAAAAAGAAAATGTTCATAAAAGAAAAATCCAAAAGGCCAAAAGAGGTGGAGGGTAGTGGAACTAGAAATGACAAGGCTTTCCATCTTGGTCACATAAATATTCTTTCATAAAGTCTTCATCCATGAATACCTGTGTGACCTACAGCCAACCTCATCCCCCTAGTAGCCCTCTCCTCCTCCAACCAAATATAGTTTATAGCTCTCTCCAGGATTTCCCCCTGGGAAAATACATTCCATAAAACTTTTGTCATAAGCTACTCTATTTGGTTAAACCCTACTTGAAAGGTCCATCATAAATAAAGTACAAAAATATATTAAATATACATACATAAATAGAAATATGTATTACCTAGAGTTCATGAAACAATCTGATCTCTCCCCAGCTGTATCTCCTTCACTTATTGCTGAGTTGTAATTATTTTGTAAATACCTCAAAAAGCAGAGACATTGCCTTATCTCCCATTCTGATTTTAAAAAAAAATGATGCCAACAAACAAAATACATAAATACCCTGGTGCAATTTTTGGAAATTAAGCATGATGTTAAAAGGTGGTGTCTGAAATTATGTACATAGATTAAAATTGCCAATTTTGCCTTGTTCAAGCTTTACTACAAAAGGATAGGGTGAAGTACAATAGTTCCCCTTTATTCACAGGGGATACATTTCAAGATCACCAAAGCATGCCTGAAACTGCAGATACTAGTGAACCCTATACATATAGTACTGTTTTTTCCTATACATATATAAAATGGAACAATTATATACTGTAATAAAAGTTATGTGAATATAATATCTCTCTCTCTCAAAATCTCTCAGTATTTTTGAACCTCAGTGGGTAACTGAAACCTCGGAAAGCAAACCTGCAGATAAGGAGGGACTAGTGTACATTTAAATTTGGTGATTACATGGAGTTTAATTGGGAGGAGGTTATTACTGATTCATCATATTCCAATCTGATAAATATACACGATACCAAGTCTAGGTGAGATCTCAAATCTGAAATGCTCCTAAATCCAGAACTTTTTGATTGCCAACATGATGCTCAAAGGAAATGCTCATTGGAACATTTCAGATTTTTGGATTTGGGATGTTCAACTGGTAACTGCAATGCAAATATTCCAAAATTTTAACCCTGAAAAATTTCTGGTCCTAGAAAAGTAATACTCCACCTGTATCTCCATACTGGTTTGGAAGTCTTGTCGCAGGCGGAAATTTGTATCACTTTGACCTACGTTTCTCAAGAGTAGTATGGCTACCATCTTTATTCTGCCTAGTTTTAGTTGTGCCTCTGTCACTTTTTTTATTTGACCTTGTCTTTCTGAGTACTGATGTTAATCTAACCAATATAAAAGTCAAGACTGGGAAAATAAAAGGGGATTCATTTTAAACTTTTCAAAACCAAATACAATACTAATGCTTGGGGGTAGGGAAATCTAATTACTTAGGAATCCTAGGATGCATGTGTTTGCATTCGCTTATTTGACTACATCAAAAAATTCTGTAATGCAAACATCAAAGCAAATGTGCCAATTAGAAGTAACAGGATTGAGATGACTTTAAGAGCTATGTATGGGTCAGGAACAAGGATTTTTAGATTTTAATTTCAAATCCTTTTGAAATACCAAATTATAGACATTTATACTTTCCAAGTTTTCCACATTTTATTCCCATGAAAAATACTCAGTTTCATAGCCACCTTAGTGGCAGATGGTAAAATATGTTAAAATGGATATAAAAAATTTTGAAGTGTTCTTCAATTTACTGTAGCATACTAATAAGGAAAATCAGGATCAAAAATGGATTCCAAGTAAGCCAATATATACATATATTTTCTAAGTTCCACCAAGTTTAACACTGAGTATCCAATTTTCTTCTGGCGTCTGGAAATAAGGATGTTCTAAGATCCACTAACTGTCAGCATTTATAGAAGAAAATATATTTAAAGTAGCCTTATATAAATGTTTTTAAACAGAATTCAATATGAATAAAATTACTGTATTTATGGGCAACGAACAAGACCCGTGTTTTCTGTTTTTGTTTTTTTTTTTTTTTGCAATGGGGATCTCACTCTGTCATCACCTAAGCTGGAGTGCAGTGGTCAATCACAGCTCACTGCAGCCTTGACCTTCTGGACTCAAGCAATCCTCCTGTCTCTGCCTCCTGAGTAAGCTGGGAATACAGGCATGCACTGTCACACCTGGCTAATTTCTAAATTTTTTGTACAGATGAGGTCTCACTATATTGCCCATAATGGGTCTCTAACTCCTGGGCTCAAGTGATCTTCCCACCTCAGCCTCCCAAAGTGCTGGGATTACAGATGTGAGTCACCATGCCTGGACTGTGATTTTTTTTTTTAATTTTTTTCTCTAAACTGGTCACTACAGCCCTTAAAGCCACTTATAAAAGAGGTTCCTCCCACAAGACACATGCCGCACACAGAAACAAGTTAATACTCTAAATTGGTTTCCTAAGAATTCCCTGCACAAGGCTGTGTCAACTGAAGAATAAACAGGACAATACTAAAAATCAATACTCAATAAAGAGCCTTAGGTAACTTGAGAAGGCACTCAAAACATATATAATAGAATCTCGACAAAGGTTCAAGATAATCCCTTTAGGTACAAGAATTCCTCCTTTATATACTCCTCCAATATTTTCTTTCTGCTTTTCTTCTAATACTACCTTGTCTCAACAGACCATTGTTCCTGAAATCCTAAGGGTATGAAACAGTTCTTTACTGTTTTCAGAATTTTGATTAACAAAATCAATATTAGAAACTATCAAGGTGATAGTTTCTAAATAGCCATGTATTAAGTAGGTCAACAATGACCAAACTTTTTTTTTTGGGAGAACAGTCTCTCACCCTGGCGCCCACGGTGGAGTGCAGTGGTGCGATCTCGGCTCACTACAACCTCTGCCTCCTGGGTTCAAGAAACTCTCTCATCTCAGCTGGGATTCCAGGTGTGAGCCACCACACCTGGCTGATTTTTGTATTTTTAGTAGAAGCAGGGTTTTGCCATGTTAGCCAGGCTGGTCTCGAACTACTGGCCTCGAGTGATCCACCTGCCTCAGCCTCCCAAAGTGTTGGGATTACAGGAGTGAGCAACAGCACTCGGCCAACAAAGACCAAACTTTAAAACATCCCACCATTAAATATGTGACAGGAGATTCCATGGAATATAACATGAAAACCCTGAAAATAGGAAACAAAAGAGCATATGAAGTAAAGGGGGGAATGGGGAGAACCTACCATAAGGCCATCAGTCAGTTTCAAATTTTAGGGGCATGGAAAGTATACTATGATACTTTTTTAACTGGCTGACAGATGAAATGCTAAATTACCATAATTTGTGAGAAAACAGCTTGTCCTAATTTTTACACTGATAAAATATTTGTAAATAGTACAAGGAATATACATCATACATTTATTTTAATGAGAACCTTGTTGTATGATAGCAGGGTGAGAATACAGAAATAGTAGCTACCAGTGGTTGGGGTTTTTTGTTTATTTTTGCATAAGCAATTCATTTGGTGCTATAAGGTTTCAAGTTCATTTTTATTATATTTCAAATTATGAAAGGATACATTTAACTAATAAAAGACATTTTGAACAATAATTGTGGCATTAAAATTTATTAGTTCAGTGTAGAATTAAAATCAATAGTTATCAGCTTCAAAAATGTTCATAAAATATTTCTTAATGCCATACATTGTTAAATCTCTAATGAACAACCGATAGAAATACAAGATTAGTGGAATTTATTTAAATGGTAATGACAAAAAACAAATAAAATGCTCAATGGCACATCATGAGGCCCAAATTTGCTAACTTCAAAGAATGGTGTAAAAGCTCATGGAAAGGCAGCAACAATTACGATATGAAGAGCAGCTGTCACTAAGCCAAACTTACTGGCTTCCCAACTTACCATCTTCCTTTTCCTTTCTGCAATCTGCTCCTCTGATTCCATTTCTACTTCATTACTAATAGGAGTTTTTTCTTCTATATCATCAATAAAATCTGGTTCCTGAAAGATGGAAATGACTTCTTAATAAACTATTACTCCATCTATACAACTATTTCAATGTCTTTCAACCAAGACAAATTCAACATGTCAACGTAACCTATTTAAATTCGTTTAAGAAATTTAAAACTGGTTTCCTCATTCAAGATGCTTTTCAAAATCAAGCTATCAAATACTTTTGCTTTTTAAATTTTAGCCAATACAGTTTTTATCAATATAGGTCATATATGGTAGCATGGCCTTATGTTTACATAGTTCCCAAAACAAAAACATGTAAATTATTTCAGAAAAACCTGCAAATACCCAATGGCTCAGTAAGTGTTTATTCAGTCGAAAGCTTAAGGGAAATTATTTCTAGAAGACAGGGCCCTGGAAATGAGCAAAATCTTACTTGATTTTCACATTTTAATGATCCCTCCTGTTTTTTGTTTATAGAGGACATATCACAAATGTATTTATTGGTGGAGCAGATACACTTAGGCCAAACTCTACCCCCAAAATTACCTTGTATGTTATTAGTAAATTTTCTCTCAAAAATTTTATTTGCCGTTATTGTGACATGCTTACAGAATTGATTGTGTGTCTACATATTTTAGGAAAGAAAATTTTGCAGCTTAAGACTTTAAATAAGAACATTTATTATGAACATAAAGTGCCACCTAGAAGGTTTTTAAAAGTTACCTAGTCGGGCCGGGCGCGGTGGCTCAAGCCTGTAATCCCAGCACTTTGGGAGGCCGAGGCGGGTGGATCACGAGGTCAAGAGATCGAGACCATCCTGGTCAACATGGTGAAACCCCGTCTCTACTAAAAATACAAAAAATTAGCTGGGCATGGTGGCGCGTGCCTGTAATCCCAGCTACTCAGGAGGCTGAGGCAGGAGAATTGCCTGAACCCAGGAGGCGGAAGTTGCGGTGAGCCGAGATTGCGCCATTGCACTCCAGCCTGCGTAACAAGAGCGAAACTCCGTCTCAAAAAAAAAAAAAAAAAAAAAAAAAAAAGTTACCTAGTCTTAGGAAAATCTTGTCTGCAATTCTGCAAGGATTTGCCAGCTGAGCTGTTTCTTAATAATTCACCAAATTTGTACAAATTCTAGCAGAGCCTGTATTTCCACCATGAATACTTCATTAGATGACAGAATAGACTTTAAAATACTTTAAACAATTATACACAGAACAAAGAAAAGGATAAAATATGACAAATCATTTTCCTTTGTTTATTTAATTTCATTGAGAGTCAGCAGAGTTCAGTACCTGATTATTTGATACTGATAGTCTCAGTGGAGAAAGCTTTCTTTGTTTAGTTTCTGGGCTCTTCATTTTGTTGGTTGTTCCTTCACAATCCAAAGTAATATTCTGATTTTGTGTATCTTTTTCTTTGGAAATATCTTTGTCTTTTTTTCCTTTTTTCCGTCTGGTCTCATAGCCACTATTGATATTTTCCATGGATTCAGAACTACGTTTTAAAACAGGGCACTCTGGGTTTTCTTTGAGGCATGCACAGTCCACCTTGTACTTACTGGAAAGATAATCAGTTAAATTTTTATTTCAAAATATAAAACAAAACTGGAAAATTTCTAATCCATTTTAAGCTGTAACTCCACAAAATTGTATGCAATTACTAGTAATTAAAGCAATTCTTTTTAGTAATTTACAGTCCTAGTTAACTACCACAAAAAACTTTCCTCATAAAAATAATGTAATAATTAGATGTTGATTTCTGATCAGATATTAGGCATTTGTACAGGTTGAGCATGCCTTACCTGAAATGCTTAGGACCAAAAGTGTTGTAAATTTTGGAATGTTTACATATACATAATGAGATATCTTGGGGGAATGGGATCCAATTCTAAACACAAAATTCACTCATGTTTCATATAGGCTAAAAGTAATTTTGTACAATATATTTAATAATTCTGTGCTTGAAACAAAGTTCTGACTGCACTTTGACTATGACCTGTCATATGAGGTCAGGTGTAGAATTTTCTACTTTTGGCATCATGTCAGTGCTCAAAAAGTTTAGGATGGCTGGGTGCAGTGGCTCTCGCCTGTAATCCCAGTACTTTGGGAGGCCAAGGCAGGCAGATCAATTGAAACCAGCCTGGCCAACATGGTGAAACCTGTCTTTACTAAAAATACAAAAATTAGCTGGGTGTGGTGGCAGGCACCTGAAATCTCAGCTACATGACAGGCTAAGGCAGGAGAATCGCCTGAAACCGGGAGGCAGAAGTTGCAGTGAGCCGAGATCATGCCAACGCACCACTCCAGCCTGGGCGACAGAGCGAGACTCAGTCTAAAAAAAAAAAAGTTTAGGATTTTGATTTCAGATTTTTGCATGAAGGATGCTCAACCTGTAATATGTTACAGGATTAGGAAAAAAAAAAAACACATTAAAACTCGGAGTGTTTTAAAGTAAAATGATACTGTGGATTACACAAAACATTAAGGCAGAAACCATAACTACTTCAGTATCCCAGAGTGCTATATAAAATACTGATCTGAAATCTGACCAAATAAAAAATGCTAGGTTTAACAAATAACTAAACTTCACTAGTTTGTCCTGTACTTTATGGAATTATGATAGCAACAACCAGATTTCTTTAAAAAGCTACCTTGATGACATTTAATGTCTCCTTTTTACCATACTAAGTGTTCTCTCTTTCAAATGGAAGCCTGAGACATAATTGCACTCTGCCTCATATTCACCGTAATGAAACTTGTTAATCCCATTTTAAAAGTGAGATTAAAACTCAATGAACATTAGCATCTTGTCCAATGTTACAAAGTTAATAAGTGGAAGAGACGGCATTTAGATCCAGGTCTCTGTATGACTCTCAGGCTCATGTACTTTTCATTTCAGTATTTCTCAACTCTGATCTCTTTATCTCTACTCCAGCTGCTAAGATGTAGTTCATCTATAGGATACAGGCCAAATGACCAAACCTCAGTTAAACAGTAATACAAATCTCCACTTTGCATGTTTTAAGTAGTTGAATGTTTGTTCACAATAAGAACAATTTACTTTTTAAGTGTCTAATATTCCTAACTCATTTACTCTTAAAACAGCTAGAAAGAGTCAAATCCAACTTCCTTAATAGTGTGAACAAGGGATAGAATTCAAACATTTATGGTCCTACTTCCCACCTCCCAAATCAGGTATTAACGGGCACTAGTAGTTCTGTTGATTTTAGGACAACAGAACTACAAAAAATAATCATGGCAAGAGCTTTTGTTTATTAAGAACTTTAGGTGAGTATTATTATTATTATTCTCATATACTTGAGGTAATGCAGCACAATGTGATGAAGAAATTGGTCCAAGGTCACATAGTAAGTGACCAAGCCAGGATTTGAAACCAGACAGATTACATTCTTAACCTATATGGGATAGGTAATCCCACAAAGCAATGAGCAAAGAACTATGCTAAATCTTCTACCTTCTAGGAGAGAAAGGGCTAAAATGATACGATAAATCTGATAGCAATAATCAGTAGAAAGACATACTAAAGGAAGAGGGATTTCACCAAAAGAAAACATAATTTAAAAAGAATATCACACAAAGTTTAAAAATATATAGAATAAGAGGAACTGAACTGAATTGCTTATAACCCAAAACCCAAAAGACTACAGAATATATAAATAATTTCTGGGGGGGAAATAAAAAGCAAGAAAATGACTACCCAGTAGAAAGACAGATGATAAGATCAAGCAATTCACAAGAGAGAAATCCAAATGACAATACAGAAAAAGACCTCTGGGTTCATAATCAAAGAAAATGGTAAATAAAAATATTAACAAAAAAAGATTCCATTCCACATCGAGCTAGCATGCGCGCGTGTGTGTATTTTTTTTTTTTTTTGAGATGGAGTCTCACTGTCACCCAGGCTGGAGTGCAGTGGCACAATCTCAGCTCCCTGCAACCTCCACCTCCCAGGTTTAAGTGATTCTCCTGCCTCAGCCTCCTGACTAGCTGGGATTACAGACCTGCACCACCATATCCAGGTAATTATTGTATTTTTAGTAGAGACAGGGTTTCACCATGTTGGCCAGGCTGGTCGAGAACTCCTGGTCTCATGATCCACCCACCACAGCCTCCCATAGGGCTGGGATTATACGCATAAACCACAGCGACTAGCATGTATTTTTAAAGTCTTAGAGTAAAGAAGTATAGCAAGGCACTAAATTAATTAGGACTGTAAACTGGTACAAGCTTCTTAAACAGAAATTCACTCACATCTGGCAAAAGCTCATGCATTGCACATTTCTACAACCCAGCAATTCCACTCCTATGTCCCTACCATGCAGAGAACACATATATACATGTTCATGTCCCTACCATGGAGAGGACACGTAACACATACAGACATGTTCAGAAAGCCCTAGGTGCATTCTTTTGTCAATATAAAGGTCTGTCAACAGTGAAATGGATAAATGCCACAGGCAGTGAAAATAAAGGACTATAATCTCACATAATAAATGAGAAAAGAATGCAGAAGAATACAGGTTAGAATTTACATAAAAGCTTAAAAGTATACAAAATTCTAGATACTATTTGCCAACAAATACAGACATAGTAAAATGTTAGAGAAATCACATTAAAGATTGCAGTTAGTGAAGGAGGGAAGGGAGATGCAATGTGGCTGCTAAATATAAGGGGCTTCAAAGAATAATGTTTTAATTTCTTTCTTTTATTTTTTTTTTTTGAGACAGAGTTTCGCTCTTGTTACCCAGGCTGGAGTGCAATGGCACGATCTCGGCTCACTGCAACCTCCGCCTCCTGGGCTCAGGCAATTCTCCTGCCTCAGCCTCCTGAGTAGCTGGGATTACAGGCACGCGCCACCATGCCCAGCTAATTTTTTGTATTTTTAGTAGAGATGGGGTTTCACCATGTTGACCAGGATGGTCTCGATCTCTTGACCTCGTGATCCACCCGCCTCGGCCTCCCAAAGTGCTGGGATTACAGGCTTGAGCCACCGCGCCCAGCCCTGTTTTAATTTCTTAATTTGGGAACTACATGGGTGTTTATAGTATTTATTTTATTGATTTATTTATTTGAGATGGAGTTTCACTCTTGTTGCCCAGGCTGGAGTGCAGTGGTGGGATTGCTCACTGCAATCTCTGCTTCCTAGCTTCAAACAATTCTCCTGCCTCAGCCTCCCAAGTAGCTGGGATTACAGACATTCACCACCATCCCTGGCTAATTTTGTATTTTTAGTAGAGATAGGGTTTCTCCATGTTGGCCAGGCTGGTTTTGAATCCCTGACCTCAGGTGATCCACCTGCTTGGCCTCCCAAAGGGCTGGGATTACAGGTGTGAGCCACCACATCCAGCCAGATGTTTGTATTACTGTTTACATTTTTTTTTTTTTTTTTTTTTTTTTTTTAATAAAGACAGGGTTTCACCATGTTGGTCAGGCTGGTCTTGAACTCCCCACCTCAGGTGATCCGCCCGCCTTGGCCTCCAAAGTGCTTGGATTACAGGCGTGAGCCACCACGCCTGGCCACTGTTTACATTTTTCTATCAAATTTTTAAAAACTGAAACAAGTTTCTATACAGCTGACCCTTGAACAACACAAGTTTGAACTGTGCACATACACTTATACATGGATTTTTTTCAATACATATATTGAAAAACTTTTTGGAAATTTGCAACAATTTGAAAAACCAGATGGACTATGTAGCCTAGAAATATTTTAAAAAATAAGAAAAAGGTATGTCAAGAATGCATATGCATGTAGACAGTAGTCTATTTTATCATTTATTACCATAAAATATATACAAATTATAAAAAGTTAAAATTTATCAAAACCTATACACACACATACAGACCTTATGTGGTGCCATTCACAGTCCAGAGACATGTAAAGATATAGTATTAAATCATTAACTATATAAAAGTAACTGTAGTACATTCCGTACTACTAATTTGTAGCCACCTCCTGTTGCTACTGTGGTGCCTCAAGTGTTGGGAGTATCTATGTAAAATGGCATGTGACATATCCCCAGGAGCAGTTCATCTCTCAGTAAATTGTGTATTGCAATACAAAGTGACCTCTTGTGGTTCTCATGTATTTTTCATACTGTTTAGTGCAAAAAAGTAATTTTTTTTTTTTGAGACAGAGCCTTGCTCTGTCACTCAGGCTGGAGTGCAGTGGTTTGATCTCAGCTCACTGCAACTTCCACCTCCCAGGTTGAAGCAATTCTTCTGCCTCAGCCTCCCAAGTAGCTAGGATTACAGGCACCTGCTACCATGCCTGGCTAATTTTTTGTATTTTTAGTAGAGATGGGGTTTTGCCATGTTGTACAGGCTGGTCTTGAACTCCTGGCCTCAGGTGATCTACCCGCCTTGGCCTTCCAAAGTACTGGGATTACAGGCATGAGCCCCACGCCCAACCAATACACTAAATTTTAAGTAACAGTACGTGACCTATACAAACTGCCACTAGTGATGCTGAAGTGCTCCCAAGAAGCAAAGAAGTTATGACATTGCAAAAAGAAGTTGAATTGCTGAAGATATATTGTAGACTGAGGTTGCAGCTGTAGTTCTCTGCCATCACAAGACAAATAAATCCAGCAATAGTGCCATTGTAAAAAAAAATGAGATTTGTGGAGCCATCACTGCAGCTGTGCCGCAGAATGTGAAAACCTTGCACTTTCTGGAACATATATATTTTTTATCTAGTATTGTAAATGAAGCTTTTATGTGGGTGCAAGTCTGCTATATAAGAAAGGCATACCTATAGACCCTAATAGGTTTCTAGAAAAAGTGAAGTCATTAAATGACAACATAAAACAAAAGGAATATGAAAGATCTAAAGTTGGAGAATTTGATGCCCGTAATGTATGGTTTGATGATTTTAAGAAGAGGTTTAGCTTAACAAGTAAAGCCACATCTGCCGACTTAAGCAGCAGATGAATTCTTAGACACTATTAAAAAAATCATCCAGGAGAAAGAATATCTGCCTGAAAAGTCTTTTAATGCAGACAAAAGTGTCCTATTCTGGGGTTGAGGAGGGGCATAAAAGGATATTTATTAGTAAGGAAGAGAAGTAAGCACCAAAATTTAAGGTAGGAAGGAACACTGACTCTACTATTTTGTGCAAATGCATTTGGGTTTACGATCAGGACTGCCCTTACCTATAAAGCTGCCAAACCCAAGCCTTGAAGGGAAAACATGCACCAATTATTTGCTTGTACAAAAGAACTTGGACAAGAACCTTTTTTGTGGATTGGTACCATTGATGCTTTGTCCCTCAAGTCAGACAACAGGCAGCTAGGAAAGGACTGCCTTTTAAATGTCTTTTGATATTGGACAATGCCCCTGGCCACCCAGAACCCTATGAGTTCAATACTGAGGGCATCAAATTAGTCCAAACATAATGTCTCTAACTCACCTCTAGATTAGGAGTGATAACGGCCGTTACGGCTCATTACACACCGTACTCTATGGAAAAGACTGTAACACTGTGGAACAGAACCCTGAATGAGAGGATCATAAAAGTCTGGAAGGATTACACCATCAAAGAAGCCATCATTATAGAAAAAGCTATGAAAGCCATCATGCCTGAAACAATAAATTCCTGCTGCAGCAAGCTGTGTCCAGATGTTATGCAAGACTTCGCAGAATTGAAAACAGAGCCAATCAGGAAAACCATAAAAGAGATTGTGGATATAACAAAAAAGGTGGAGCTGAGGGAAGAATACAGATATGGATCTTGGAGAAATTCAAGAGCTAATAGACACTACATCAGAGAAATTAACAGAAGATGCCTGATGGAAATGATTGCTTCCAAACCAGTGCCAGATGATGAGGAAGAAGATGTAGAAAAAGCAGTGACAAAAAAAACAAATTTACATTAGACAATCTGGCATAAGGGTTCCATTTTTTCAAGACTGTTTTTTACTTTTTTTATGACATGGACTCTTCTATGATACAGGCACTGAAACTAAAGCAAATGATGGAAGACTGGTACCATACAGAAACATTTTTAGAGACATAAGAAAGCAAAAAGGCCAGATAAAAATTATTAAAAGTATTTTCATGAAGTTATACCATGTGCACTTCCCTTTCGGGCCTCCTCTTCCACTACCCCTCCTCCCTCTGTCACCCTGAGACAGCAAGACCAATGCCTGCCCCTTCCTCAGCCTACTCAATATGAGGATGAAGACTTTTATGATAATCCACTTCCACTTAATGAACAGTAAATATATTTTCTCTTCCCTATGATTTTCTTAAAAACATTTTCTTTTCTCCAGCTTACTTTGTTGTAAGAATACAGTATATGGCATAGAGAATATGTGTTGTCATTGGTAACACTTCTAGTCAATAATATGCTATTAGTAAAGTTTCAGGGAAGTCAAAATGTATAAGCAGATTGCAGAGCGTGCAGGGAGTGGGTGCTCCAACACCGCATTGTGCAAGGGCAACTGTATTCAGATTCATCACTAGTTTTTTAACTACTGTTTCAGAACAATAGTTTTTAAGAGTTTCTCTGCAGGATTTCCAACAAACCCTATTAATTTATGCCACAAAGAAAATTTGGTACACTTTCTTTTGTTTTGAGGGGCAGAAGAGAAATTATTCATTTTTACTGATGAACTGTATGACTAAAATTGTATCCCATTGAAGAAAAAGAAAAAAATTCTTACATAAACAAGGTCAGTGTTGTATGGCTGAATTAGGATTACTTATTATAATTACTGTGAACATTTACATTACAATAATTCTTAGGGAAAATGTAGAAATGAAAAGCAGCAAAGATATAATAGAGGCTGATACTAAACTTCTGGTTTTCAAGTACTTTTAACTGCTTCATGATAAATAAAAATAAAAAGCTATAAAAGTAATGACAACACCTAAATTATTACAGGGACACTATGGAACTATTTTGAAATAACAGATGACATTTATAGACTTGAACTTACCAATTCCCATAGTCAAAATCGAAAGCAATAGTAATTTCGGTTCCTTTTGGAATACTTTGTATAGAATAAATATAAAGATGTATGGTTCCATCTTGAATTTCATGCCTCACCTGTAAGTTGCAATAATTTTGTATTACCATAAATTACTTTCTGCCTTCAGAAACATCAACCTACAATTTTGAAAATTAGTCTTTTCAAAGTATTTCACAAACACAACCTGGAAAATATGTCATTAATGATAAGGCTTATAACTATCTATCAGTGGTTATCAACTGGGAAGGTTTTTCAAACATACACTGCTACCCACTGCCACCCCAACCCCTTGAGCCCACAATGTGGCATAAAAAAAAGTAAATTCATCAATTCTAATTTTTCACCTTTTAGCATCCCTGAAATCAGGAGTCTCGTAAGTGGTGGCATCTTAGGATTTTGTTGTTGTTATTGTTGTTGTTTTTGAGACAAGAGTCTCACTCTGCCATCACATCAGCTTGGTGTGATGTGCAGTGGTGTGATCTCAGCTCACTGCAACCTCTGCCTCCCAGGTTCAAGCGATTCTCCTGTCTCAGCCTCCCAAGTAGCTGGAACTACAGGCACGTCCACCAGGTGTAGCTAATTTTTGCACCTTTAGTACAGACAGGTTTCATCATGTTGGTCAGGCTGGTCTTGAACTCCTGACCTCAGATGATCCACCTACCTCAGCTTCCCAAAGTGCTGGGACTACAGGTGTGAGCCACCATACCTGGCCTTCTTAGGTTTGATGAATGCAGTCACGGCAGAGCAGACACTACTTTTCTATGACAAGACACTATTCTAGATACTTTACATGTACTCCTTCAGTCCTCATATCACCTTTTTACAGATGAAACTGAGGTAACAAAGCTAGTAAGTCACAGGGAAGAAATAAATTTAAGTCTGGTTCCAAAATATATACTCTTAGCTGGGTGCAGCAGCACATACATGTAATCCCAGTTACTCTGGAGGCTGAAGCAGAACTAACACTTCACCCCAGGAGTTTAAGGCCAACCTAGGGCAACATGGCAACATCCTGTCTTTAAAAAAAAGAAAAGAGAAAAAAAAAACCAAAAAACCCTACACTGTTGGCTGCAATATTATTTAATTATAAAACTAACAATCATCATTTTGACATGTAAAAAGCAAAACCAACATGATTTTACACTCTACACTAAAATATAGCTTTATTAAAAATTTTACAGTAGAACATATTAATTCTACTTAGATCTCAGCTTTGTCATCTAACTTAAACCACAGCATGTATTGACGCATAAATAAGAGCTTCCAAGATAAAAAGAAAGTTGTCTGGTGTCAGGCTGGGTAAGGTGACCCATGCCTGTAATCCTAGCCCTTAGGAAGGCCGAGGCAGGAAGATGGCTTGAATACAGGAAGCTCCAGACCAGCCTGGGAAACACAGGGAGACCCCAATTCTACAAAAAATTTTAAAAATCATTAGCTGGGCATGGTGGCACATATCTGTGGTCCTAGCTACTCAGGAGTCTGAGGTGAGATTGCTTCACCTCCTGAGGGCCCAGGAGGTTAAGGCTCCAATGAACCATGATCACACCTCTGCACTGCAGCCTGGGCAAAACCCTGCCTCAAAAATGATGATGATGATGATGATTTTAGAAGTCTGGGCAGTCTCACACCTATAATCCCAACACTTTGGGAGGCCAAGGCAGAAGGATCACTTGGCCCAGAGTTTTCGAGTCCAGCCTGGGCAGCAAAATGAGTCTCTATCTCTACAAAAATTTAAAAAATCAGCTGGTTGTGGTGGCACACACCTGTAGTCCCAGCTACTCAGAAAGCTGAGACAGGAGGATCACTTGAACATGGGAGGTCATGGAGGCTTCAGTGAGCTGTGATCATGACACTGCACTCCAGCCTGGGAGACAAAGTGAGATCCTGCCTCAAAAAAAAAAAAAAGTCCAACATTTCCTCTTATAAGGAACATCATAATTTCTTCAATGTGCAAAGTAATTTTTAAGACTTCATAGTGGCTGGGCGCAGTGGCTCACGCCTGTAACACCAGCACTTTGGGAGGCTCAGGCAGGCGGATTACCTGAGGTCAGGAGTTCAAGAACAGCCTGGTCAACATGGTGAAACCCCGTCTCTACTAAAAATACAAAAAATAGCCGGGCGTGGTGGTGCTCGACTATAATCCCAGCTACTCAGGAGGCTCAGGCAGGAGAATTGCTTGAGCCCAGGAAGCAGAGGTTGCAGTGAGCGGAGATTGTGCCATTGCACTCCAGCATGGGCAACAAGAGTGAAACTATGTCTCAAAAACAAAAACAAAAAAAGGCTTCATAGCTAATATAGCCAGTATCACCTGAATTTTCACACACAAACAAGATGCTGGGCAGTATAAAATCCACCAACAGTTGAAATGTGTTTTAGGTTAACAGTTTTGTGCTTGCTGCTCAGATTTCACAAACTCCCAGCCCCAACATCGCCCCAAAAGATTTCTACAAGCTTACCTCTGCATTGGGTGTACAAGACCGCCTGATGAATCGAGCCTCATTCCCAAAAGTCCTTGCATCAACACACATTTCTAGCCCATGAAATTTAGAGTAGAATAATACAAAAGGGTATGGTCTACAAAGAAAGAAACATTATAAACTATTAACATTTTAGGCCAGGCATGCTGGCTCACACCTGTAATTCCAGCACTTTGGGAGGCCAAGGCAGGTGGATTGCTTGAGCCCAGGAGATCAAGACCAGACTGGGCAACATGGCGATACTCCATCTTTACAAAAAAAAGCAGGCATGGTGGCATGCACCTGTAGTCCCAGCTACTTGGGAGGCTGAGGGAGGAGGATCATCTGAGCCCAGGAGGTCAAGGTTGCAGTGAACCATGATCATGCCACTGCACTCCAACCTGGGTGATAGAGTGAGACTCTGTCTCAAAAACAAACAAACAAACAAAGGACAACATTTTAGTATAATAATCTCCTGTTACTCTACAGGGGCCAAGTGATGAAGAAACTTAAGAATACAGAGTCTGAGAAACTTCTAACAGACATTGTGAAGCCAAGATTTGAATATAGGCAGCCTGACTTCAGAATTCACTCTTATCTTATGCTAGTTTATGCTAATGAGATTTTTACCTGCCCCATAATCTCACTTAAATCAAAGGCAATTAACTAAAGGTAGAAATTCAAATTTATTAAGATAAAAAAAGTGTGACTATTACATTTACAGGATTCATGTGATGTCTTTAGGGTTCATATTTCCTGGTGCATTTAAAAGTATCTGTCTCACACCCCTGTTTCAGATCAAATCTAACGTATAATAGGGAGAAATTGCTGTACATCTTTCATACCTTAAGTAAAAACTCAAGTTATAAACAATAAATGTTTCCGATAATTGTAGGACACAGACTAGGAATGTTCTCCTAGAGATATGAACATACTTCTAGGCTACAGGAAAGCAACGCCTATTAGAGGATCATATTAATTCTGCACATGAATCCCAAAACAAAGAGGACTGTTGTTCTAATACCAACGAAGTGGGTGTTAAAAGTGCTGGCAATAATCTAGGACCCAGTCTAACACTATCTAATAAAGAGGAGGGGGTTTCCCCTATGGTCACCGTGGGCTTTCTCAGGTTCTGGCTTTTACATTACAAGGAATTAGTATGAGTCCCAGATGGAGATGGAAAGGGTTCCTTGTAATCTAAATCAGAGTTCCTGACTGACATTCTTATATATCTAACCTTTGTTGCTGTTGGTTAATCTTCGAAGTAGATTGTTTTAGGATTTTTCCAAGACAGATATGAGCAAGAGACTGAGGAAGGTATCTGCATTTTTTATGTTGTTTTAGTTTATCACAGTTCAAAAATTTGCATCAGTTACTGTTCAACCACACTACAGCTTTAAATACTGAAATGAGCATGTAGGAAAAAAGTACATAGAATCACAACATCTAGATAAAATAGCCAAAAATCCAATATTTACCTATAGAAAATGAACATAGGAAAATAAAATAATATACCTTTTAAAGAAATATCCATTCGCTTCAAATTGTTCTCTCAGCATAAACTTCCCTCTGTATTCAATGATAAGTGCATCAGGAGGCAAATCTTTCGCAGATTTAAGAATTTTCTTATTCTTTTGTATATGGCTCTAAAACCAAAGTAAATGTAGAGATTTAAGAAACTTGCTTGCTTTCAGTTTAACTAAAAATACACAGTATAAAACTGTCTTCCAATTTTTTGACAAATGATATATTTACCTCTACAGGAGGTTTGAAGAGCAAATTGTTGGTATTCAAATCTGATTTATTCATGTCTTTTTTGTCATTTCCATTGCCTAATCTCAGAGCTATTCTTTGCGCCTCCCTCTGAACACCCTCACTATACTGGTTGTTATTTGCTTCTTCATATCGATCCATCCATGCTTTGATTTTTGTCTCCCATCCAAAGTTTGAACCATCAGATGAAGGATCAATCTCTGGAGCTGAACCCTAAAATCATAAACTGAGTATTAATATCTGGACTTACACACACACACACACACACACACACACACACACACACACACACACAAGGGCAATCTACATAAAAGAACATAATGTAAACTAGAAACTGCTGTTTAATGGATTTTTTTTCCCAGAAATGTGGAATAATTATGCCTTATACCACAGAGACAAAAGATACACTGTAACATACTCCCCACATCCTATGTAATATGACAATTTTAGAAATTTGTTATCCTTTTCTACCTAAGTCAGAAGACTACAGTAACAGCATACAGCTGACCTCTGTGACCCAAGACAAACTTACGTTTTGGGGTCAGACAGAAATTGCTTCTCTCAGCAATTTTAGCATCTAAAAAATTGAGGATGTATATTAATTAATTCAAGGTAATTTTTAGCTATCATCAATTATTCTGACTGGTTTGTATTTATATGGTTTTCTATGGTCAATTCATAGTATGACAACTGATTTGACTAACTCTCTGGAATCCCAACTATGCAAAAGAGCAAATTTTCAAGTTCCAACTGTGGTTCTGCATTCCTAAGTACAGTATAGTAATACTAAGTGGTATCAGAGACATGGATTGCAGTAATAAAATTCAAATTGCCCAAAATTATAAAATTAGAAATTGCTTATATACCTCCCCCTTTTGATGACTAATATTTTAACAGTGTTAACTACAAGAGTAGTATATAACTCCAATTAGAACTAAGGTCCCACACCTAATAATGAGCAATGACATGGCACACAATAAAGAGAGCATCAGGTAATGATATGGACAAGCAAGCACTTTGCTCCCGAGTAAGTGACAGTTGATAACAACACTTTAATATTAATGTATTTACCTTAACTCTTGATGACTTCCTAGATCCTTCACGAAATGCCTAAAATAAACATGGAATTCTAGTTATTTTTTTTTAAACAACTGAACATAATTAAAGAATCAATTGGTTCACTGAAACTTTTAACTCAAGTGTCATAACAAAAAATCTGGTAACCAATAAAGCTGACACTAGGAGAATGTTTAATAAAGGCATTTATTAGAATACTATTGTAATAAAAATAGAATGTGGGGACACTAGGAGAATGTTTAATAAAGGCATCTATTAGAACACTATTCTAATAAAAACAATGTGGTTGGGAGTGGTGGCAGGAACCTATAATCCTAGCTACTCAGGAGACTGAGGCAGGGGGAACACTGGAGCCCAGGAGTTTGAGGCCACAGTACCCCACCATGATATTCTATGAATAGGCACTGCACTCCAGCCTGGACAACGTAGCAAGATCCTGTCTTAAAGAAAAAAAAAAAAATATATATATATATATATATATATATATATACAGCCTATATAGAATATGAAAATCTGCATATGATATGATGCAAAGACAAAAATTTCTAAATATTCTCTATGTCCAATATTACAATAGTAGAAAAATATTTGATAGAAATTGGGAAGGTATTAGAAATATAATTTTGTTGATAAGATTTGTTTTGGGTGGGAGTAAAATAATGATATTACTTTAATTCTCTAAGCAACTAGTAAGTAATAGTTGAGCCCATATGGGGCTTAAGTAGTAAGCACTGTGGTAAACAGCTGTATTTATTCAATAAATACGTAGTGAGAGCCCACTAATCTGCCAGATCCTGAAGGATGTATTTGAGACTTAATTCCTATCCCCTTTAACCCCCTAAAAAGTGTAAACTCCATTCAGAGTGACTAAGAAATATAAATCTACAGCTAGCAATATAGATCCAAATAAATAAATTTGTGTGTAGACAATACGTTAGAAGAGAGCAAGGTTTAACAAAAAAAAAAGAGGAGACAAAGAACCATTATGTAAAACATGGGGTAGAAAAGCTAAGTGGACTATGTTAGACAAGCGAAAGGAATACAATCCTGGTAGTACAGAAAACCATGAAGGCTTTCTATTTTATTTTCGCTTCTGCATTTCACTGACAATCTCATTAAATAATTTCAAAGCAGTTTGCAAAGTTTCTTCTCTACTTCAATCTTCAAAACACATTAAAATTTTCCAGTAAGTTTGTTTAAAAATAAAAAAACTTTTGCTAGATCCTGCCACCTTTTTAGCTACCATCAATTATTCTCACTCTCCTGCCTCTCCTATAAAATTCAGCTCCCCATCCACTATCCTATCCACTCACCTAAAAACAAGCAAAGACATACCTTTTTACATTTTGAAATGTGTTGTTCTTTCTCCCCACTTTTTTTCCTTCTTTTATCATTAACTTTGGAAACTCTAGAAGCAGTTAAAGTAATTGATGTTGGAGTATGCTGAAATGCAGTATATAATTCCATAGGAACCTCATCACCACTCTCAGTTGCACTGGTATCGCCATCTTCAAAGACAAAATAAAAATTATTGCACACTTAATACTTCTATTTTAAACAATAAAATAATATGACAAAGTACTGTCATCTCCATTTTTCTAAATAAGCACTTTTTAAAATTTGTTCACTCGTCTCACTTTCATATTTAAATACAAATCACAAATATGATTTCTCACACATTAAACTAGAAAGGATCCAAAAGTCATAACACACTCTAGTGGTGTGCCTGTGGGAAACAGGCACTCTTATACACTACCAGTGGAAATCTGAAATTCCCTACAAAGGGCAATTCAGCCATATCTAGCAAAATTATATATGTACACACCCTCTGACCCAGCCATCCCATTATTAGAGATCTAGCCAAAGATAAAAGAGCAAAAGTACAAAAAAACTTACGCAAGAGAGTCTTGCTGAGGATACTGTTTTTAATAACAAAAAGCAGAAATAGTGAAAATCTCCATCAAAGAGGACTAGTTGAATAAATTATGACTATTCAAAACCAGGTGTGCTGGCATCAACAAGATTAAGCATCAAGTGAGGTGGCTCACGCCTGTAATCCCAGCACTTTAGGAGGCAGAGGCGGGTGGATCACAAGGTCAGGAGTTCGAGACCAGCCTGACTAACATGGTGAAAACCTCGTCTCTACTAAAAATACAAAAATTAGCTGAGCATAGTAGCACATGTCTGTAGTCCCAGCTATTCTGGAGGCTGAGGCAGGAGAATCGCTTGAACCCAGAAGGCAGAGGTTGCAGTGGTCTGAGATCTCGCCACTGCATTCCAGCCTGGGCAACAGAGCGGGACTCCATCTCAAAAATAAATAAATAAATAAACACAATTAAGCTAAAATAAAAACTGTGGCATATGTTATACAGAAGTTAGAAAATTCTGTTCCTAAAACTGAAAAATGTACTATTACACATAATAAACTAATGGATCACTATCTTTCTGAAGAACAAACATATTTTACTTTTTTAAACCAACAGGTTAGCTATGTGTAAAAAAATTATGGCTGATTTAAATTATTTATTTTCCTCTTGTTTCCATTTTATTTCCCTGAATAAGTACATATTTATTCTATGTGAAAAGAAATACTTAAAATCTATACCAGAGATTGCACACTATATGTACAATCAACATTCATCAACAAGGTATTTACATTTAACTGAAAATATGCAGACCATTTATTTTCTCAATCACATGAATTTTAATTTAGTATAGGTCCTTTTTACCTACCTGACATATTTTCCCTTTTCCGGCGTTGTAGTAGCACTGCCCTCTCTTTATCCAAATTCCTACATTAAAAAATCAGCATGATTATCAAATATATAAATTTGAATATGAAGATCTGTCTTAAATGTGATAAACTTTGTAATTTATTTAATGTTCTCAGTGAAAAACCAACAGTATAAAATATATACAGTATCCCTTGCAATACAGTTTATATACAATCTAATAATAATAGCAGTAGATGCCAGATAGGTGACTCCATTTTTTTTTCAGACAGGGTCTCACCCAGGCTGGAGTGCAATGATGTAATCACAGTTTGTTACAGCCTCAACCTTCCAGGTTGAAGGGATCCTCCTGCCTCAGCCTACTGAGTAGCTGAGAGTACAGGCCTGAACCATCATGCTCAGCTAATTCTGTAATTTTTTGTAGAGATGGGTTGCCCAGGCTGGTTTTGAGCTCCTGGATCAAGTGATCCTCCCACCTTCACCTCCCAAAGTGCTGGGATTACAGGTGTGAGCCACAGCAAATGGCCAAGAAAATAATGTTTTACCTATGAAACTAGTTTTTCAAATAGAATAAAGCAAAAAGTCTGGAAAAAAAAAAAAACTCATAAGGTTAACAATGCGATTAAAACCACAAATTGAATTTCTTAAAGTAAATGTATGACACTGAGTTAGAATCTATTCCATTATTACCATTGTCTTTAATTATTTTCACTTTTGAAATAAATACTGAACTTTTTTTTTTTTTTTGAGACAGAGTTTTGCTCTTGTTGCCCAGGCTGGAGTGCAATGGCATGATCTTGGCTCTCTCTGCAACCTCTGCCTCCCGGGTTCAAGGGATTCTCCTGCCTCAGCCTCCTGAGTAGCTGGGATTACAGGCATGCACCATCACTCCCAGCTAATTTTTTATTTTTAGTAGAGACAGGATTTCTCCATGTTGGTCAGGCTGGCCTCAAACTCCCAACCTCAGGTGATCTACCTTCCTCAGCCTCCCAAAGTGCTGGGAGCATTTAACAATTAAGTGAAATACTTCATTACTCTCTCCCTACCTCTATCCACGAACTACATCATCTACAGTAATTCTTTTACTTTCCTCCCCCAACTTTTTCATTGTATGTAGTTTAGAGGTCAGACAGTAAATTATTCTCAGGCGGGAAAATAAGAGCTCTAGATTATCAGAATACTCTTCATGCTTGCCTTAATGTCTACCAGGAAATGTAACTATTTTAGCATCACAGATAATTATCCCAGCTATCACAGAATAATAAACAGACCTCTCTCAACTAACTGCCCTTCTAATGGTAAGTTTTTAACCAAATTTTACTGACTTCATCATCAGATATCCACCCCATCAAAAATTATCTGGCAAAAGGCTAATTATCATATATGATACTTAATTATCATATTTAATTATCATAAAGTGAAACAAAACCACATAGAAACACCTCACTCAAAGTAAGTGAAATGCACAGTGTAACCAAGCTGAGATTACCATTTCTCACCTAACAAAAGTGGCAAAAATGCAAGTGTGCCAAATAATCTGTTGTGAGGCTTGGGAAAGCAGGCATGCTTATGCATTACTGTTTGGAATTCAAGCCTGCACAGCTCCTATTGGAAGGGAATTTGACAATCTAACAAAATTTTATATATATGTTTATCGTTTTACTGAACAATCTCACTTCTATTTATAATAACGAAAGACCTGAAACAACTCGAATGTCCACACAAAGGCAACTTGTTAAATAAACCAGAGTACATAAAAGATAAAGTATATTGAAGCTGTATCAGTCAATGTTTATATACTACTGTACTGTGATCTTCAGCATATTAGGAAAAATGTGTTGAAGACTCTATAATATGCTACTGCTTATCTAAATAAGGAGGGAAAGACAAATATATAGGTGCATACCTACATGTAATAAGCAAGAAGGGATGGGTTAGACTTAACCTGCTTTACATATTTGTCTATGTGCTTTACATATTTGACTTTAGAATGATAGAATAATTTGCTTTATATATTTGACTTCAAGTCTCACTTGCTTTATATATTGACTTTAGAAATGATAGAGTACTTCTTACATAATTATAAAGTATATAATTATAAAGGTAAATAAAATATAAAAACCAATTTTTTTTTTTTTTTTTTTTTTTTTTGAGACAGAGTCTCCCCTCTGTTGCCCAAGCTGGAGTTCAGTGGCACAATCATGACTCATTCCAGCCTCAACTTTCTGGGCTCAAGCAATCCTCCTGCCTCACTCTCCCAAATAGCTGGGTCCACAGACACATACCATCACACCCAGCTAATTTTTGCTTTTTTTTTTGAGACAGAGTCTCGCTCTGTTGCACAGGCTGGAGTGCAATAGCATGATCTCAGCTCACTGCAACCTCAGCCTCCCAGGTTCAAGTAATTCTCGTGCCTCAGCCTCCTGAGTAACTGGGATTACAAGCTCCTGCCACCATGCCTGGCTAATTTTTGTATTTTTTTTTTTTGTAGCAATGGTGTCTTGCCATGTTGCCCAGGCTGGTCTCAAACTCCTGACCTCAAGTGATCCACCTGCCTCGGCCTCCCAAAATGCTGGGATTATTGGTGTGAGCCACCAGGCCCAACCAACAATTCTTAAAAAAAAAAAAAAAAAAAATTATTGACTACTCCATTTCTGGTAGGAATATGAAATGGAATAGCCATTCTGAAAAACAGTGTGACAATATCTTATATATCTAAACATGCAACTACCATATAACCAAGCTGCTGTTCTTCCTGGGCATTTAACCAGGGCGGCGGGGTAGGACTTTGGTTCACACAGAAACCTGTAAACAAATGTTCACAGAAACTTCATCTGTCATAGCCAAAAAAGTAGAAACAACCCAAGTGGCCTTCAATGGGTGAGCAGGTTAAACAAACTATAGTACACATATACCATGAAATACTATCAGCAATAAAAAAACAAAATCATAACACATCCAACAAATTGGAAGGCTCTATAGGGAATTATGTTGGATAAAAAAAGTCAATCACAAAAGGTCATATACTGGGTCACATAGTCTATGACTTCATTTATGTAACATTCTTGAAATGACAAAATTATAGAAATGAATTACAGAATAACAGTTGGCAAAGTTCAGGGGTAGGAGGTAGGTATGACTAAAAGGGCAGCATGACTCCTGTCAGTGATAGAAATGTTCTATAAAGTGACTATGTTAATGTCAATATCTTAGTTGTGATATTGTATTAATAGTTATATAAAATGTTGCCACTGGGGCAAACTAGGTAAAATATATACAGGCTCACTCTACAATATTTCACAACTGCATGTGAATCTACAACTCAGAACATTTTTAAAAAAATTCAATAATATTAATAACCTAAACAATGTAACTGTGTATCCAATTTGTGTTATAAACACACAATTATTTTCAAGAGATTTAAAACTCAATATTGACTATTAAACCCTTGTATACTATGCCCTATGGAGGGAGACGTTCTAATCTGTTTTACACAATCATATTGTTGGTGCTAGTGTTGGTGGTAGGACTTGAAATGTGCAGACGCGTATAGATTTCCTCTGTCAACAGGTAACTACTGTATTCTTTGTGTATGATTAAACAGTTAATCAATTATGTAATATTCTAATTGCATTATTCTCTGTATTGTTGACAACTAGGATAAAAGGAAATAACATGAAACAACTACATACAAACTTGTATTACTAAATTTCAATTGCAATTATCAGTATAAACTCATGTATTTTATCTTAAAGAAACAGATGCAACATACTTCCTAGATTTGTCTACTAGAAAGACTAGGAACAGTGATCAGTACAATTATAACAGGCTTTCCAATTCTGGCCTTGAAAGCCAACTATGAATTTGGAGCACAGAAGTGTAGCATAAGCCTAAGACATCTTGTAATACCAGATAATTTCTTTGCCATCAACTACCACTAGAGTACTATTTAAAGGACTTGCTAACCAGCTTGAAGAGGTTCCTACTGACTAGAAATGGAATAAAATTAAACATCAATAAGTATAACAACTGTAACAGACAGACATCCACTATGGTTTAAATCCATGAGTTCACAATGATACTTAAATTTTTCATTATTCTGAAAACTAGTAAATAAAGACTGAGACTCAACAAGCATTTTTCCTGCCTTTCTTCAATGAAATATATCTTAAGAGAACTGAACAGTTAATACAGAGACATGACTGGGCAAGGTCACACTCGCCTGTAATCCCAACACTTTGGGAGGCCAAGGCGGGAGGATCACTTGAGCCCAGGAGTTCCAGACCAGCCTGTACAACATGGTGAAACCCTGTGTCTGCAAAAAAATAAAAAAACAAAAAATACAAAAAACTAGCCAGGCATAGTGGCAATGCCTGTACTCCCAGTTACTTGGCAGGACAAGGTGGAAGGATGGGAGGATTGCCTGAGCCCAGGAGGCTGAGGCTATAGTGAGCTGTGCCTGAGCCCAGGAAGCTGAGGCTGCAGTGAGCTGTGGTCATACCACTGCACTGTAACCTGTGTGACAAAGTGAGACCCTGTTTTAAAAAAAAAAGAGAGAAGTTTGTTCCTATAGAAACATTCCAGCTGATAGGCCAGGTACAGTGGCTCCTGCCTGTAATCCCAGCACTTTGGGAGGCTGGAGCAGGCAGATCACAAGATCAGGAGTTTGAGACCAGCCCAACCAACATGATGAAACCCCATCTCTACTAAAAATACAAAAACAAACCGGGCATGGTAGTGCGTGCCTATAATCTCAGCTACTCAGGGGGCTGAGGCAGGAGAATCATTTGAACCTGGAGGCAGAGGTTGCAGTGAGCCGAGACTGTGCCATTGCACTCCAGCCTGGGTGACAGAGACTGTCACACAAAAAAAAGAAAAAAGAAATATTTCAGCTGTGAAGCAACGAACAACAGAATTAACTTATCACTAATTTGCAACCCCTAGTAAATTAGTAGATCTAAGGTAGTAGATCTAAGGACTCTCACTGGCTCCCATCATAAGACAACCAGAAATCATGTGCCACCTGATAGGACAACACAATCTAACTATGAAATAGTCTTATTAAAAAAAAAAAAAAAAAAAAAAAGGGAAAAGGAAATTGAACCTAAATCTGATGAAGCCTACAGACAGAAACACCTTCTTACAGAAACAGAGAGGACAGAGAAACTTGTGAAATCATGAGAATACAACTGACAAAACTCATCAGGACAAACAGCTCAGTTCCTGATATACACATACACAGTAAAGGTGACTGGGGTGGTAGGAAGGGAGGAGTAGGTTTAGAGACTTAAGAGATGAATATCAACCAATCAATAGCATAACAATCGCTGGATGAGCCAGAGATTTTGATGCCTGTATAATAATGGTTTTCTGGGGTTTTCGTATTTTTTTAATTTTTTGAGACAGGCTCTCACTCTGTCACCCAAGCTGGAGCACAGTGGCATGACCATGCCTCACTGCAGCCTCGAGATCAAACGCTCAAACCATCCTCCCACCTCAGCCCCATGGGCAGCTAGAACTAGAGGTGCGTAACACCACGCCTGGCTCATCTTTTGTATTTTTAATAGAGACGGGGTTTCACCATGTTGCCCAGGCTGGTCTTGAACTACTAGGCTCTCACGATCCAACTACCTCAGCCTCCCAAAGCTGTTTTGTGATTATTTTTGTTAAAAGAATTATTTTACAGATATATACTGTAATATATATACACAGAAACACACATGTACTGAAATATATGTGGATTAAATAATATGATATCTGGGATTTGCCTTAAAATAACATACATATGTGTAAAGGGAGAAGAAACATATGACAGTATAGATGGGACAAGTACGTCGATTATTACTGAGGTAGGGCAGTAGAAACATGGGCTCATTACACATTATTGTTACATAAGTTTGAAATGTCCAGAAATGATTTTAAAAAACAAAGAAGAAATGTAGAAAAAGGCCAGGCGCGGTGGCTCACGCCTGTAATCCCAGCACTTTGGGAGGCCCAGACAGGTGGATCATGAGGTCAAGAGATGGAGACCATCCTGGCCAACATGGTGAAATAGAAAATACAAAAAAAAAAAGAGACTGGGTTTTGCTCTGTCACTGTCACCCAGGCTGGAGTGCAGTGGCACAATCAAAGCTTACTGCAGCCTTGAACTCCTGAGCCCAAGCAATTCTCCTGCCTCAGCCGTCCAAGTAGTTGGCACTACAGGCAAGAGCTACCATGTCTGGCTGTGACTTATTAATTCTTTAAGCCCAAATTCATAAAGGAGTTTTTGTTAACTAGTATTACATTAGTAAAATTACTGGCAATGTTATCAGATATGTGCAACTTACCTAGGCTGACAACGTTCACACAGGTATGTATCTGGAATATGCTGCCTATCAATCCCCATGCAGTCAATATGTTGCCAAACGCTTAAAAAGGAAGTAGAACATATGTAATATTATTAAAATCATCCTTAAATTAAGATTTGATATTCCATTTAACTATCATTTAATAAGCACCTACTTTGAGTTTAGTACTCTTACAAGGTACTCTGAGAAATTCATAGAAATGTGTCTTCAAGGAGATAAAATTTTGAGATGCAAAAGCAAGAGGACAAACATAGGATATATAAATTTTTAAAGCAAATACAATTTTAAAATATAAAATATATAATTTATTCTACAAATATTATTAGAAATCACAAAGTAGAGATGCCCACACTACTTGTAGTTAATGAGAAAAGCACCTTGGAGAATAATGAACTTGAACTGAATCTCATTTGGGAAACAGTAAAAAAGGTATCAGTGTAGCAACATTTATCAAATATCATTTATCAAATACGAAGAGAGGATGGCCACAAGGTGCTCAACATATGTGAAAAGAAATATTCATTTTGAGGAATAGAAGGTTGTTAAAATCGGATTTAGTGAAGTATGGTCAGATTATTTAGGAATTGAAATGTGCAGGTGTGTGTAGATTTCCTCTTTCAACAGGTAACAATCAGAAGTGCTTTGGTGGCATGCAGTAATTATTCAAAGAAGAAACTAGAAAGATCAACTAAAAAGGCGTTTCCAACATTCCACACTTGAGTTAAAGGAGGACAGAACCAGAATAATGTCAAAGAAAAATAAGTTAAAGAATATAAGAGGCATTCTATGAGGACAGAGATTAAACCTAATTACTTTTACTGGAATACATGGACCAGTTTGAGGCAAATTTCTCAATTTGTTATTATTGTATTTTACTGCCAAGACTAATTGGTCTAAAGTTGATATATATGCCTGCTTCCAAAAACAATCTTAGCTATTCTTTACATAAGAATAAGCTACTTCTAATATATAACTACAGCAGCTTCCCCCTTACCCATGGTTTGCTTTTTGTGGTTTCATTCACCTGTGTTCAATCACGGTCTGAAAATATTAAGATATTTTCAGGAAGGGGGAGGGGAGAGAGACAAAGACCACATTTACTTTTTTTTTTTTTTGAGACAGAGTCTTGCTCTGTCGCCAGGCGCCAGGCTGTAGTGCAGTGGCTCGATCTCGGCTCACTGCAACCTCCGCCTCCCGGGTTCAGGCAATTCTCCTGCCTCAGCCTTCTGGGTAGTTGGGACTACAGGCGCACGCCACCACATCCAGCTAATTTTTTTTTTTTTTTAATTTTTAGTAGAGAGGGGGTTTCACCATATTGGCCAGGATGGTTTCCATCTCTTGACTTTGTGATCCGCCCGCCTCGGCCTCCCAAAGTGCTGGGATTATAGGCTTGAGCCACCGCACCCGGCCAACCACATTTACTTCTATTACAGTATGCTGTTATAATTGTTGTTAAACTCTTATTGCACCTACTTTATAAATTAAACTTTATCATATGTATTTATATGTAGGAAAAAACAGTACCATAGGGTTTAGCATTCTCTGCAGTTTCAGGCATCTACTGCAGGTCTTGGAACATATATCCCAGGGGAAAGGAGGGACTACTGTACCAAATTAACTGCTATTGTGTTATTCTTCACTTTTCAACTGAGAATGTTGGGGCAAGAACTGACAGAATGTGAAACATATATCAAACGCGAAAAAAGAAGTCAAAAAGAAATGTAGGACAAATGACAAGGGTTAGAATAACAAATTAAATTTGTGGGGCAAGTAATGATATCATGCAGACAACAGAAGAAACAAAGCTAGAAAATGAATAAATAATCAGAGCTGTGTATGTCAGACTTCAAAGAGATGAGTATAAGTAATAGGAACATGTAAAAACAATGAGGCAACAAAATATGAATAGAGCCTTGCAGGAGACTACAGGCTGAGCAACAGAAAAACAGAGTAACAAATATGAGATTCATAACAAAAAGAACTAGCTGAGAGGCAAATACCTTGAATAATCCAAAAACTGTGAACTGGTCCTTCAATAATTTGTAGATGGATACAAACCTAAGGACAATTTTACTATTCTCTAATAGAGATAATTGTATATGATATATAGACCATTACAGTTAAAAGAAAAACACTGCTAGGATTATGTATTAAAATAAAAATTACACATCAAGTGGTATGTAATCTATCACATTGGACAAGATCAGCCAAGAGAAAGCTTTTTTATATGATTGGATCCAATATGATTTGACATTTTCTACTATGAGGAAAGCAAAATGTCACTGAAGTTATTTTTTAGTTTAAAAATTTACCTCCTGGATATATTTACTTAAGTCATTATTCATGGTAGAATGCGTCATATAATGCATTTTTTTTTTTACATTTGGAAAGGTACTACAGTACGTTTTTATTATTAAACTCAAAGTGTTAATTACAACTTTCCATAAAAATGTAAAATTTTACATTCCACTTAACTTTTGAATTTCTCATTTTTTGGCAAGAGTAAACAAACTTTTTGAAACATAATCCTAACTGCATGTTTGTATCAATAATATTCAACTCCAAATCACCTAATCTAATAGATGGGGATAATATTACAAATAATACAAAGTAATATTTGGCTTTAGGGTACATTTTTACACACACATTCAAATACGGGTATATAGCCATACTGCATCACATCAAATAATTAAGCTACACCATGATGACCAGAGCCAGGAAATTCTGTAAAGCTCCCAAACTTTCTTCCCTTCCACAACACACTGCTTAAGTACTCTCTGCTTCCCACCCTACGCAGGGGATAAATTCAGTAACTTTCAGGCTGAAATCCTACTGTTCCCTCTTCACCCTCCCCAATTCCTTCCCCCTCCCATTAAACAAAACAAAACAAAAAAAAAATACAGGAAAAAAAAATTAAACAAAACCCCACTTTCTGTCCCAATCACACCTTCTCTAGGGGAGGAGGCCTTTCTTGGTGGCTGAACCAGGGTTGGGGGAGGGGAGACTGTGGTTCTGGTTCAAGGAGACTCCAGAGTGCTGCAAGGTTCAAGTCAAAAGGAGGTGAAAGAGTCAGGTCAAACAAACATCAATCAAAATGTTTAATTCCCCCAAACTGGAAAATCACAGTTGACTATATAAGCACCAATTATTCCAAGGAAATACAAAGGACTCGATTCTCTCATTTCTATCTTGTCTACCGCTATATTTATGTACTTGTACTACTACTGAACTAAGTGAAAAGAAAAATGTGATCCTACATGAATAAAGTTCAGAACTGACTGTCTATTACTCGGTTAACAACAGGGATTTCTAGTAAACTCATTTTTCACATGGGGGCTTTTTCTGGGACTGCATAAATAGTACAAGTCCCACTTAAAATATGTATTCATTAATTCCCTTGAAAGTGACTTATCTTTTCCAACATTACCAGTCAAAGGTTATTAGCATTCAAGAAAAATAAAATAACAGTGTAAAATATTTTACCTGCATTTGTCACAACAGATCATGTATCCATCATCATGTGTAAAACCACATATGCACCTGGTTACATCAGTACCATAACTTCCATCCTCAGATGTGCTGATTGTAGTAGCACTAGAAGTTTCATCAAAATTAGGAGTGGTAAATATGCCTACTTCATTTTTGCTAATAAGAACTGATGGAGGAGGGGAAGCCGGAGGTGTTGGTGGAGGGCGAGCACCATAATTATGGTCCTGAATAATTAAACACAAATATAGCACAATATTATTTAATTTCAACAATGATATGAACCAAGCAACTTAAATAAAATTTGACCCTTAATTTCAGTACTGAAAAAGTATGAGATTGGCTCATTCCTTCCTTAAGACTATTAAAAAAATGACTTGATGAAGCCAGATATTAAACCACAGTAGTAAGGGAATATATCTATCTACAAAGTGGGAGTGGTCACTTTGACTTCCAAATTTCATTCCCTCCCTACCAAATTGTATCTTCACAGTCCTTGCAATGCTGCACCACCAAGATGAAAGAGGGTGTTAAGATGTGAGAATACAAGTGTTAAAAAAAAAAGAAAGAAAGAAAAGAAAAACACACATCTCAGAAATACGGAGTCTAAAGAATAACAAAACGACAAAATATATGTATCACTATTAAGTATATAATATAGAGGTTTTATTAATTTGGTAATTTTTATTCTGGCCCAAGTAGTAAACATCTCTCATAATTCTACCTCCATAGTATCACAAATGTGTCATTATGTAATTACGTTTGAATTTAAACACTGCCTCTTACTAGCTATGCAATATTTAGTAGATAGGCTTTCATTTTCTCACCTATGAAATAAGAGATGAAAACGACATCTCATGAAGTTGTATTTAATGCTTAAATAATATATATCTTGACACATAACAAGTGCTCAATAAATGGTAACTATATAATCTACTATATAAATTACTATATAATTCAAAAACTAAAAATTAAAAAATTAAAACAAAAAATTAAGTACTATATAATTCAAAAATAATAGTAGGTAGTACAATACAACCTTATCTACATTCTTTTAGGAAGTAAAGAAATATAATATCAAACTATTAACAACATAAATTGAAAAATAATAAGAGAAACACTTCACATTTACAGAACTTTAATCCCTTAATGGTTAATGAAAAATTAAACACCTAATTATTTTGATAGAATGAAACAACCATGCTTTTTAAACATGCAGTTTTAAGCATAATGCCACACATATCTACTTTCTTGATTTTTTAATTATTTATTTTTTATTTTATTTTATTTTTAAAGGGGGTTTCACCATGTTGGTCAGGCTGGTCTTGAACTCCCAACCTCAGGTGATCCGCCCGCCTTGGCCTCCAAAGTGCTTGGATTACAGGCGTGAGCCACCGCGCCCGGCCACACATCTACTTTCAATCTCTAAATTTAAAAATAATTTTTCAGAGAAATGTTTAACACTTACCGCATAGGGCAAACCAATGTAACTGTGTGAATGATGTGAGCTGCTGGTATATAACTGGTGGGGATAACTGTTGGATTTCTCAACTACCACAGGGCTAGCTTCTACGGATTCTGGTCTGGAGGAAAAAAGTTGCATCAGAAAGAATTCCATTCTTTTTTTTTAAATCAATTTAATTAAAACGGTGAGGTACTTATACTAAAATATTGGCTATACAAATACTATATCTACTTACAGCAGGGTGATGCACTGTAGTTAAGCTATATCCCATCTAGATTATGTGTCATAACCAAACTTCTGTTTAAGTAAAATAAATGTCCCACTCCAAGTTCAAATATAGCTCTCTCTCTTGCTCTCTCATTAAAAAAAAATTACTAGAGGCCAAATATTATTTAGTAAACCTTATGACACTGAGAAAACTAAGCAAAGGAGTGCAAAGAAGTAGCAGAAATAATTTAATCAAGACTACAATACACTGAATCTATATGGACCTCAAGTAGAATCTGAAGTATGCATTTCAGTGTTCAAAAATAAATGCATGTGTTGAATGTGACCAGATATTAACATAACAGAGTCTTGGAAATGTCAGCAAACTTAAGGAATAGAAAGTTTCACAATAAACAAGGATTTATAACTGAAAAAACATAAACAGCAGCCTGTAAGATGAACAATTCTGGTCTTAGATGGAGACTGACCAACTACTGACACAACAATTTGCCCACTGTTGTTGACTTACAAACCCTCTGGCCTAGCATTTTACATACATCAATTTCCTAACTTCTTTACTCATACCAATCCTCCTGAGCTCTACCTGATTAATTCCTACTGATCAATGAGGTTGTAAACCTACATCTGAGGTCAGTTCACACTGTAATTAATCTCTCCTTTGCACATACTCAATAACATGATTTATTTCTGTGCCTTTATTTTACAATACTGTAACATCACTTGACATAATTTTTTCATGACAATCTTTATCCTACCTCCTATTCAAAACTTCCCCTTAGAACTTAGTACTATTTGGACTAGTATTCGGTTTTACAATTTTTGTTGGTTACATTCTGATTAGTCATAAGACTGGCAGCATAAAAAACAATATTTACAGTCAACTGCTTCTTAATATACTGTCCTCTCTTCACAAAGTCTCAATTTAGCTCTCAGTGGCTGCTGTTGTGAGCCTGTGTGCCAGAATCAGCAAAAAGAAGAGATACAAACTGAGGTTATTGAATGGTTTTAAAGAAGATTGCAAAGTCTCCAATATGTTCTGAATACAGTCATGATTTGCTTAACATCAGAAATACATTCTGAGAAATACATCATTAGGGGATTTCACCGTAATGCGAACATGACAGCGTGTACCTTACACAAACCTAGGCAGTATAGCCTACTACACACCTAGGCTAAATGGCATAGCTATTGCTCCTAGGCTACAAACCTATACAGCATGTTATGCACTGATACTGCAGGTAATTGTAATATAATGCTAAGTATTCTATATCTAAACATATCTAAACATAGAAAATAGGGGCTGGGTGTGGTGGCTCATGCCTATGATCTCAACACTTCGGGAGTCTGAGACAGGAGAGTCACTTAAAGCCTGGAGCTCAAGAGTAGGTTGGGCAAGATACCAAGACCCCATCTCTACAAAAATTAAAAGTAAAAAAAACTAGCCAAACATGGTGGCACAAGTCTGTAGTCCTAGCTACTTGGGAGGCTGAGGTGGGAGAACTGGCTGGGGCCAGAAGTTGGAGGTTACAGTGAGCTATGATCATCCCACTGCACTCCAGCCTGGGCAACACAATGAGACTCTGTCTCTAAAAAGAGAAAAAAACATGTACAGTAAAAAGGCAATATAAAAGATAAAAAATAGTACACCTGTAGAAAGCAGCTCCAATCTAATTTTATATGACCACCATTGTATACGTGGTCTGGTGTTGACTGAAATGTTATGTGCACATGACCGTACTTTGAAAACCAATATTCACCTGTAATCCCAGCACTTTCGGAAGCCGAGGTGTTGGATCACGAGGTCAGGAGTTTAAGACCAGCCTGGCCAACATGGTGAAACCCCGTCTCTACTAAAAATACAAAAATTAGCTGGGCGCAACAGCAGGCACCCGTAATCCCAGCTACTTGGGAGGCAGAGGCAGAAGAATCACTTGAACCCGGGCCAAGAGGCTGCAGTAAGCAGAGATCGCACCACTGCACTTCAGCCTGGGTAACAGAGTAAGTCTCTGTGTCAAAAAAAAAAAAAAGAAAAAAAGAAAAGAAAACCAATATTCAGCTAATGTCTATGCTATTACATCAATAATTCACTTATTCATTATTTTAAATGTTTCTTAATTTTAAAATTAATACACGCTCATTATAAAAAATCTAAATAATAGCAATAATAAGGAAGTGAAAGACCATGTTCCCACCCAACTCCCAAACATTCCCATGTTAATATCACCATGTATCCTTGCCTAAACTTTTCTATGTATCAGTATAGCTACACAATTTTTGCTTTAAATCAGTACCATAACTTTAAAATCTGAAAATATACTCCATGTATTCATAACTTTTATTTCCATTTTTAAATGTCAACATACAGTACCTACTTGATTCTTGGTAATAATTGCTTATTTCATTATATGAATATAAATTTATTTAACAATTTCCCCTACCGGTAGATATTGACATTATTTCTATTTTTCACCATTAAAAGTATTACTGCAAACGTACATCCATTAATGTTTTCTGCATACATGGAAGTACTTCCATAACATGAATTCCTGGAAGTACAAATGCTGAATAAAAGGGTAAATGTACATAAAACTGATGGATACTACCAAATTGCCCTTGATTACAACAGTGACACTTTTGAAAATTCTTTAAAAATTACATAGAAGGGCCGGGCGCGGTGGCTCAAGCCTGTAATCCCAGCACTTTGGGAGGCCGAGGCGGGTGGATCACGAGGTCAAGAGATCGAGACCATCCTGGTCAACATGGTGAAACCCTGTCTCTACTAAAAATACAAAAAATTAGCTGGGCATGGTGGTGCGTGCCTGTAATCCCGGCCACTCAGGAGGCTGAGGCAGGAGAATTGCCTGAACCCAGGAGGCGGGGGCTGCGGTGAGCCGAGATCGCGCCATTGCACTCCAGCCTGGGTAACATGAGTGAAACTCCGTCTCAAAAAAAAAAAAAAAAAAAAAAAA